>NW_008611783.1:38126-73957 GCF_000691845.1 Merops nubicus | reverse complement strand
GTCTCTCTGGATGGCAGCACAGCCATCCATGCAGCACATCTCCTGACATACTTTGCCCCATGCTATCACTCCACAGTTCAGGTACTGTGCTTGGCACTTGGCAGGCAGCAGAGAGGAGGGCAAACTATTCTGCACGAGGAGATGGGTATGAACCCTTTCATGATAGTTATTCTCCAGGAAAAAGAAAACACTCCTGTCACAGCCCCGAGGGCACTAATAGGCCTTAATGGCCCTGACCAACCCCATCTGAGGCCTGCAAATACCTCTGTGGGCCCAGAAGTTCTATTTAAGGTCAGATCTGGACCTGAGTTAGAGTGTTGGTGTCCAGTTCAGCCACAGGTATGGCCAGTGGTGGACCTGGTTGATTCAGACACAGCCTGGCTTTACCTTGGCCCTGCCTGATTGCGATGGGCCTGCCAAGTGATTGCTGGATGTTGTTCTGGCTGGCAGACTGACTTCTAGGCTTGACTTCAGACCTACCTCACCACTGTGCTACTGGTATGTACAGACGGCTGGACCTGGCTGCTGCCTATGGGTCTGACCTGTTTCCTGGCTGCCCCACAGGAGCCCCTGCTGATCCCAGCCCTCATCCCAGAGGCATATGCCTGACAGCCCAGGCATATTTTACTTACCAGTGTGATTTTACATCTGCAGTGCCTGTGCTGCTGGGGTGTCAGATGCCCAGCTCCAGATCTAGTGTTCAGAGCAGTTCCTCAGGGAAGCATTCTCCAAGGGAGATCCTTGCACGGTTCCTCTGTTTGTATAAATAAATCAGATAGGAACACCAGTGTTTCCAGATTCTGATCCAGTAATGACTTGGGAAAAATGGTTTCAAAAATAGATTCACTTTTTTTGACACTGAAGTCTTGTGAGGACTTTTGTCAATCTGCTCTGGTTTAAAAAAAGAGTTTATGATACCACTGATGGATCTGATCAATGACAAGGCTTGATATGCATTCTTCCCTTGAGCAGACTGTTTTAACTCTCAGTGCTACAAGGGATTGGTACACCTGCTGTACTCTTGTAGTCACACTGAACAAAATACTTCCATGGCATAAGCAGAAATGGAAGGGAAAAAGAAACGCCATAGTATAGAAGCATCAGATGGAGCTTGTAATGTACATGGACATAGGATCTGGACTACTGCCACTATGTTTGACTAAAGCTTTTTTAGTCAAAAGCATTATTCCTGATCAATGTTTCTATTAGACGTCTGTAAGACAGAACAAGTTTGTTTGTCAGAGAACTGTATTAAAGAATACACTTATAAATGGTAGTGTTGGCATGAATATGCAGTGCTAATTTATTTCTTATGCAATCCTACCATGTATCATTCGCAGATCTGCTCAGACAAAACTTTTCTTTGCATAATAGGAATCTGCTTCAAGAGTGGTCCATGACAAGCCCTCTGGGATTACTTGGTAATTACACCAAAGTCTTCAGCATTAAACAGATCAAATAATGCCAAGCAAGTTTTTGTATCATTTAAGGTGCTCTCCTCTAATAACTACTTTTGCAATTCATAAGCAAATAACTTCTTTGATAATTCATCTGTAAATTTGTAGTGTAATCAGCCATTTGTAAAGTGATGGATTTTACTGGAGGTTGTAATCTGCAGATTTAAGCAGCCTAACTTTGTGTGGTGAGTTACAAAAATTGCAAACTTAGTATCTGGTGCCCGTAAGATGAACAATTATCTCTCCAGGAAGCCAAAGAACTACAAATCATGCTGTGGGGAAGTCAATATGGGTTAATATATTCCTATGTTCTGTTGTCCTTTTCCCCTTAAACAAAGTTCTATCTTTAAAGCCAACTGATTTCTACTGTAATTCAGTGGGTGTGAGGCCATTTCCTTTTTTTTACCCTGATGACTAGATAGGACTTGAGATTGTTTATTAGTGACCCTGAAATCTGTACCCAACCCTTTTTCCTACAAAACGAAGCCTAGCAGCAGGGCTTCTGTGATGAAATTAAAGCCAAAGAAGTATTAAAACTACTAAGAAAGCCTTTACTCCCTCCAAAGCAGTCATACATTTTAAAAGTCATCTTTTTTTCACCTAGGGTTTTTACTTGTTAGGCCAGGACACCTCTGCCCTTTAGGTACTTAATTATCTTTATGTTACTGTCTTAATTAAGAATGCAGAAAAAGGGTGGTATTCCTTACTACACTTGCTCTCTAGTGTGAAAAGGGATTTTTTTTGTTTTTCCGTTGTACTCATACATTTGAGGTCAAGGAGTGAGTTAAAATTTTTAGAAGATAATTATAAATAAAATCACAGTTTTGATGGTATTGTCTTATCAGCAGTGATTTTAGAGAAATATCTTCTAAACTATTAGCTTTTCCTCCCAGTTTGAGATTCTTAATGAAATCATTACATAATATAAGTGGTTTAAGAGTATTTTAGGAGGTCAGCTGTGTACTGGGCAACAAAGATGTTAAAACAAATTAGTAAGTTTCAAGTAGTAAGCCTCAGTCTCTTGTTACAGAAGGTATATGGTATCATCTGAAGCTTTGTGTTCTTTTTTCTTGCCTCTCCTTTCTCCTCCACATTAGCTTTATTAAGACTATTTTTGCCTAGAGTTAGTACTTAACACTAAGCGTATACATAATGTTATTTTCTGGTCAATGAGTAGTTCCATTTGAATCAATGAATGGCTATATAAATAGCCATTTTGAGCTTTGGATACTATAAAAATACAAGAAAACTTTCTAAATAATGGGTTTTATTGCAAATAAAAATATGCTGTAGACATAGCCTTAGGTTGCAAATTCTTCAAAGCAAGCATTACAAGTTACATTGTTTGCCTACCTCCTACAGCCCAATAATAAGCCTAAACACTAAAATGGTTTGAAAAAGTTCAATACTAGTGTTAAGATACTTGCGAAATGCCATAACAAGTAAAAGATGGCTATTGTTTTATAACCAAGTAACGGCAAAGTGGTTTATCCTCCTCTATTTAAGTACATAGTGCTAATATAATTTCTCATGGATGTTAGAAAAAAGATCTGAGAAGCATATTTTCATAGTATTTTCAAATATCTCTCTTGTGGAGGCAAAAAATAGTGTTCATTTTCTGGAAAATAAAAGCAATGCTTATTCATGTGATGAGATGTAATTATGCAGAGTAGAGAGATGACACCTTAGATAAATTCTGATATTTTATATACTGAGTTAAAAAAAAATACTGTTTATTACAACACAAATACTATCTACAGCATGTGAGCATCTGATCCCTTCTTTTTGATCCCATTAGTGCCAGGGTATTTAACCACATGGTATTTTTGGTCATAAAATACTGCTGCAAAACTCTGTTAGGGTGTGTTAATGAAGCATACGCACTAAGTACTGTGTTCAGTTCTGAACTCCTCAGTACTAGAGCCACGAAAATGACTAAGGGATTGGAGCATCTGACAAAGAGGAGAGGCTGAGATTGCTGGGAGTGGTCAGCCCAGGGAAGAGAAGGCTGAGGGGGATCTTATCTGTGTGTGTAAATATGAGAGGAGGGAATGAAGAAGGGGGAGGCACTGACTTCACTCAGTAGTGCCCACTGACAGGACAAGAGGCAATGGGCACAGTTTGAAACACACAAAATTCCAGCTGAAGACAAGAAAACACTTATTTACTGTGCAGGTATTCAAATGCTGGACCAGATGTCCAAGAGAGGTTATGGAATCTCCATTGCTGGAGATACTCAAAACTGCATTGGACACAGTCCTGGGCAACCCAGTCTAGATGACCCTGCTTGAGCTGGGCAATTGGATTAGATGATCTCCAGAGATCTTCCTGTAATTTCAAAAGCTAGGTGATGTTTGAGGATCAGCACAGGTGAATATATGAGTAACGCCCCACCAGTATTCTGTAAGAATTCCCACCAGGGCTTGCTTTAAGCTACCAAAGTCCTCACAATACTCTATAGCCCCAGCACAGACATTCAGTGTATAACTACCCTTGCACTGAGAGTTCAGTTTCTGGTACCATAACGATAAGACTGAAGACTTTTTAAATGTAAGTCTCATATCCTTGTGTCTCTTCCTCATCTTTGTTCTTCTCCCTTAAATTCACACACACATGCACATGTTTCCTGTTTCCTCCCCACTCCATCTGCCCAGGTCATTATTCCCACATCAAGAACGATAAGGAAAGTGGTAGCAGTCAATTCTCCCCTAGTGAGTCAGCAGGAGACAGCTGGCAGCTCCCTGGAGAGCTCCAGTGCCTGAGGACACAGGCTACGTTTCTCATGACAAGGGTAAGCTAAGTGTTATGTAACTCAGCTGCTGAATCCTGAGATATTAAACAACATGGTCATCACCGGAGCACAGCATTGGGTTTGGGAAATTACAGATCAAATATAGAGGAAACTCTGATGCTCCCAGTTTAAAATATACAAATACAAAAATCTAGTCTTTTTAACAAAAAGAAAAATCAGGGATACAATTTCCACTTTCTTTGTGAAATCCTACTGTGACTGAAATCAGCAGAGATTTTTTTTCAAAATGGGCTTTGCAAATAAAAGATCTTTGAAGAAATTGTTAGCAATGATGCAATGATGTCAGATGATGCCTTTAAATTAAAGAATAGGATTTCTCTTGCCTGAAACAAACAAACAAAAAAAATAAAATTTGAAGTACAGACTTCTGAACCTGACGGAAATTCAGCCTGGCTTTTTAGGGGCTTCAAGGATGTTTTCATCTTATTTATCTAACTAAAAAAGTGTTTGTTTGATTTTAACTTTCTGATCTTTCATGGGGTGGGTTAATTTCAAACCTCCTAACAACAGACATGATGATCTGAGAAAACTTTGCATCTTTAACTTGCAGCAAAAGTTTCTAAAGTATAGATGATTTTTTTTTTTTTTTAATTTTATTTTATTTTTTTTTACTGCATAGGAAGAGGTATAGGAACAATATGCAGAACCTTTAATAAAAATACTGCATCCAAAAATTGCAGAACTTAGTGATACATGTTTGTATAAACTACTTATTCAAAAGAATTCCAAGTAAGAAGAAAAAATGGAAGTTAAATACAGAGAATGACAGGTATGCTATGAAATACATTACGAGAAATTCTAGGAGAAAACATTTAGAGGAAATTTACTGTACACTGTTTGCTAGTAAACATAAATAAATAAAGTAATTCAACTTCTGTATAAAACCCCTTGGTTAAACAGAACTGAGATCTTTACATTTTTAGTTCAATGCTATGCAGCCAAAAAACAAAGCAAATTAAAATATAAAAGTTGAGGGTCAATCTTTAGCTTGGACTCAAGAAGTTTACCAGATTTTTTTTTCTCTTATTCTCATTTTTACAACTTACTGGCTTTGCCTTAAATTTAAAAAGTAAAGTAAATATTCAAATGTAAGATTTCCACTTTAAACCTAAGGATTTGACAGTTCTAGATGGTCATTAACAGTTCCTTCCAACGTGGATTGATGCCTTGGTTTTAATGATGGACAGCATAGTGAATACAGGCAACTCAAAGAGTAAGATCTACTTGTTACAGTAACAGCAGAGATTTAAGTCGTATTGCAGTTAACTAGTAATACCACTTCAGAAATAAAGTGGTGTTAGATTTGTTATACTGTTTTCTGTGGGCATTCTACAGTTTTTATGTCTTTACTCCCTTATATTTGTAGTAGCAGTAGTAGTATCAGCAGCAGGAGTAGGTATTCCCTGTTGCAGTTATCTTGCATTAACAAATATAGAAATGAGGAACTATAATAGGAAACAGGAATTCGTAAACTGCACTCTGCTCCATTAATGACCTACTAAGCCTTATTCCCATATTATTTATGACGTGCATGTCAGTGTTCACCCCAAATGCAAGAAATAACCAATTCTGCACATGACCCATCCTGTAGGACACTCAGCTACCTCACTAAGTTTCCCTCTTTGAATTACTGCATCCAATGATGCTCGTTGCTGTATGAATGCTGGTGTGCTGCAGTGATCTGATTTTGTCTCGTGTGCCAGAGCACAGTAAAACCCTTCCTTGTCTCGCCTTCAGAAACCTTTCCTAAAAAGGAAAGGAAGGCCAAACCCTCCCATCTGCTCAACTTTAAATTTTTATAAAACTTATAGGAAGCTGGTATAATCCTGATACATCTGCCCATTTGACAAATTTAGTTGCAATCAGACAGCAAGTGCAAGAACTATTAGGGAGGTATTAGTGAGAGTTTTTCCATCATATAGTTGGAATTATACCTGACAAAATTAATGTATCTGGGGGAAAAATAGACTGTACTGAGGGTGAAAAAAACATTATATCATTGTTCAGTTTTTTAAAATCTGAACCAGGAAATATAATTGATTAATCAATATTAGCAAGATTCAGAAAGAGAGGTGAAAGATCAAATGGGCTTCTGATAGGATAAGTAACAGGCAGCACACCATTTTACTACTTACTGTTAGAAATATTTTTAAATAGTGTGATTGTTTTTGCAAGATTATTCACCTAAGAGAATGTTTTTTCAATTTTTCCCAAAACAAAAGCTTTACCTATTGCAGAAAGACCTGACAAGATTCTCTTTTTACATAAGGCTGACAAGCACAATACGTTTCCTTAGGTAGTGCTTAATAAAAATTCAGTTTGAGAACCAATCCCTGGCAATGCTGGCACACTGCTACAGCAGATGTTTCTTGCTTTAATATGACTGAATTAGCTCTTAACTATATCCCAGAACGGAAGAGAACAAGGGGTAGAACTTGGCAAGAACCCTTAAGGTATTGTGAATCATAAAAACTGAGTTTCACAGGAAGACTCCTGAGAAAATGGAATTGCCTCCTTAGCTCAGGGAAGTCTACTGTCATGGACTGACTTTGTTCCCTTGTTTTCATATGTAAAAGCATTTAAGTGGCATTTATAGTAGTTTTTCCTGCATCTTCTTTTAAATATTTAATCAATGTTCTTTCATAAACCAAGAATCTCTGCTTCGTGTTCTGCTGTGAAACCTTACAACTTTTTTGACCCACTACCCTGCTCCAACAATGTGTTGAAACATTTACTGAGCCATACATAGATCAAGATCCAGATTTTTCCCATAGGTAAACCTGCTATCCATAGATGCAGTTCTACCACTGTTGGGGCTTGAGCTAATGCCTACTGCCTCCCTTTATCAGAAGGAAATACCCTACAGCTTTGAGCAGCTCTAAGGTCTGATCTGGTGCTCTTTTGAGCCCTGTACAGTTTTAGCTATCCCTTCTGACTTCCTATCTTTGAGAATTCCTGGCATCCCTGTCAGGGCAGATGGTGTCAGCTACTCCATTTCTATACTGCTTAGCACAATGGAGCTCTGTTCTTGGACGTCTCCAAGATGCCACCCTAACGCAAGCAAGAGGATCCTTTTCTACTGTCTGAATTTCTCTCAGAAATTCAGCAGAGCTGCATACTGATGGCATTACAGACAGAAAAATCAAAACTTTGTTTGAAGTTTAGTATTTAACATCCTTCTCAAAATTAAATTACGACCTTAAATGTCATGGGCCATGTCTGTAAGTTACACATCATACTGATTTTCACTGGGGTTTTTCTCAGATTCACCAAGAAAGTATAGAGAAGATTCATTATAGTTTGCACTTTGCTTCTCTTTCAGCAAAGGAAAGAGCAGTCATAAGAATAACTGCTGGCAAATATTAGCTTAACTTTCTCCCATTGAAATACCTTTCCCTTAAAATACGTACAACTTGAACAAGGTGTATCAAATTACTGCATAGTAAATAATCACTTTCCACCCTTTGCTCCAAATGATGCTACCTCTATTAGTCATTTATTTTCCTCACAAAATGTATAATTAACTACCCAAACTGAAATACAAAGACTGTTGCAAGTTAGTTCTGAGCTGTTTCAAGTTCTGAGCTTTATGTGAACTTAGTGTGTTCTCAAAACTCAGAAGGATATTTCTCTGCTTGTCTTCTTAATTTCCCTAAACTGAAATGCAAACAGTTATGATTGAATAGTCAATGAAAAATAGGCTTACTTTTTGATTTGCAGAAGCCATATGTAAATATCTTGAAATTACTAGATTTTTATATGGTTTGCTGTCCTTAACAGAGCTGAACACAGGTGTGGGCCCAAAACATAATTTTAAAACATACTTTAAAAGATAATTATTCTATGTTGGGCAAATACCACAGGAAAAACATAAATGCTCAATTCTTTTGCAGTGTTTTATAAGTACAATCTAGATGATTATTCTTAACTTGAGCAGAAGTCTTTGTCAAGTGTTCTTTCAAATAAGGAACCATAGGATCAAAGAAAGGTGACATAAGATACATTTGGTGACGGTGCTGATATGCTTTGTCTACAAAGAAAAGGGAAGGAAGCAAGGAACTGTCACTGGAGCAAAAAGCCTGAGATGCTTAGCCTTTTACAAAAAAAAAAAAAAAAAATTAACTTGGGAAAGAAAAAGCATGAACTAGAAAGTGATTCTTGCTTTCTATATCTACAGCAGAATTCATAACTCTATTTATACCCATGAACCAAGAATTTTACAGTGTTCCAATGTCTGCTTAACAGGACTGATAACACCCACTACAAGAAGACAAGGAGATCTCTAATTGCAAAAGCTCCTGACAGGTAGAATTATATTGGCAGAGATAAAGATCAAGAAGTTTCGGTCAAAGTAAATTGTAGGCATGACATTTGCTCATGGTCTCTTCAGCCCTGCCATACTCGTCAGAGTCCTGTCATGGCTTCTGTTGGTGCTCTCTGAGCACTGGGACAGACAAGTGCTATGATCCCAGGGTGGTAGCCAGTCTTCTGGTCCCTCTGAGGTGAAGAACCACATTTTCTCAGAGGGAAGGGTCTGAAGACATACACTGCATGTTATGAAGAGCTCAGAATGATTAGAAGTTTCCTGAGTTGGACAAACCTGAGTGAAGAAGCTGTGAGCAAGATAGAGAGCTGTTTTAGTCCAGTAAATATGGTATTTTACCATTGTGACTAAAAGTCTGTAGGCCTGGTGTTAACCTGGAAGTATAAGAGCTCCAGAGCTATGTGGGCCAGACTGTGGCCTAAGCTGATTTTATCCAATTTTAGCTGCAATAGCTATTACTTAGCAGTCAGGTTTGGTTTAAGTTAGCTTTCATTTATTGTAAAAAAATAAAAAGAAAAATAATTCTTTGTGGACTGGACTATCTGTAGTCATAAAATAAAATATGGCTGGCAAGAGTGTAAACACAGAGTGGTCCCAGAGAACCTGAACTAAATAAATATCACAGTGATCAGTCAGCAGTCACACCAGCAATACAATTTTGTTAAACCCATTTAGACATACAAAGAGAAAAGGAAACTAAGAAACTGAAATCATATGAAAGTAACTGAGAACAAATTAAGAGAATGATTACATACACATTAAGAAAATACATAAACATAAACACAAGTTGACTCCAAGACAAGGAGGAAGGAACCCATTTCCTTTTCCCCAGAAACATCAAACTGCTGCTAGTACAGAAGTGGGGACATATGAAAACCATCGGCACCCTTTCCTGTCTCTTCTGCTTGAGAAAGAGTGGCCAACAACCTTAAGAATCTGGAGGGACACTGGAAAGGGAGCATAACACCAGAGAAAGTAAGTAGACACTACGAATTTTTTTATGTGTAATTAACTGTATTATGCAAACTTTCTGTCATGATTTCAGCCAGGATAGAGTTAATTTTCTTCCTAGTAGCTGGTACAGTGATGTGTTTTGGATTTAGGATGATAATAATCTTTATAACACGCTGATGTTTTTAGTTGTTGCTAAGTAGTATTTATACTAAGTCAAGGACTTTTCAGCATCTCAGTCTCTGCCGGCAAGAAAGCTGGAGGGACACAAGAGGCTGGAAGGGAAAGCAGCCAGGGCAGCAGACCCAAACTGGCCAAAAGGATATTCCATGCCACATGACACCATGTCTAGTATATAAACTGGAGGGAAAGCTGGCCAGGGCTGGTGCTCAGGAACTGACTGGGTATTGGCTGGTGAGAGGTGAGCAACTGTGTCCTGTGTCACTTGTTTTATGTACTCTAATTGTTATTATTAGTAGTATTAGTATTATTTTCTTCCTTTTCTGTCCTATCAAACTGTCTTTATCTCAGCCCACAGGTTTTACTTCTTTTTTTTTCTCAGTTCTATCTCCCATTCCACTGAGGGCAAGGAGTGAGTGAGCAGCTGTGTTGTGCTTAGTTGCCAGCTGGGGTTAAACCACAACATTTTCCCATATTAATTTGGACTGTGAATGGTAGTACTATAGTACTATTATGAAATGGTACTAGTGTGTTAATATTATAATAACACTTTGTTCAATTTTGATTAGACTATCTAATTATTAATATTATTACCCAAAAATAATAACTCCACATACATCAAATGAGTTTCATTCTGGCAATAATAAGATTTGAGTATTACACAGTGCATGCAGTTTCCAAGTTCATTCATTAATAATAGCTATCTTCTTTCCATTCACTTAGTATTCAGAAAAGCTCCACACCAGCAGAGCCCCATCACCATTTAACACTATGTGGCTGCACAGCAGCCTGAGATGACATAAGGGGGGAGGAGTGAGCATGCAGCCAAGGGCAGAAAGAGGGAAACCACTTTTATGTTCCACTGCTTTATCACCATATAGCCTTACTGAGCTTTTCCTTTCCCAAGGTGTCATACTAGTACACGCATTCAAGTCATTACTTTAACAATTCCTTAACAAATACTGTAGGCCTATAATTGTTAAAATTCCTAATCTGTCTCCTGTCAGTAGTTGACCTGATTGATCAACCTGATAGACAGCCCCCTTAACAAAAAAAATTCAGTGGAAGGAATTGTGACTTATCTAAAATCAAACAGATCAGAAAGCAATAATGATTAGTTACCAGATGTACTGCTGAAAACAAACGTTTTGTATATTCATTTATTGTAGCTTGTTGTGTCCAAGTCTGGAATGTGAAAATGCCATATTATCAAAGGCAAATATTGTTTCTTAAATAACAACAAGATGTATCATATTTCCTGAAAAAAAAACAAAACAAAACAAAACAAACTTACACTGCAAGTTCTGCCTCTCAATTCCTCTCTGCTAAAATCTATTAGTGTCTCCAAAGCCACTAATGCTTAGCTTCAAACCTGCCTCTTCACCACTCACAGTAAAGCCCAGCAGCACACCAGGCTTTCCATTTCACATGTTCTACCTCATCCTCTTCCTTCATGATCAAATTGCAAACAGCATCAATGGTATTTTGTGGGGTCACAGTTACTGTATCTGCCTAATGAGAATTCTGAATTTAGGTTCTTCTTTCTACATGTGCCGTGCTGGCATACTTCAGGAACTTTGATGAAACAAAATAATGAGTAAATATATAACCACTAATTACATGCAGACACAAAAACAAATAGTCTTTTGAAGCAGTTCCTCACTTTTGTTTATTGTTTTGGAATTTCCAAGAGGTCTGACCTCTTTCTTTCAGGCTCTATCACACATTCACATATCTGCAACATTATTTAGAGCTTAAATTTATCTTGTTAAGGAAGTAGTAAGGTTAGAATGACTTCTATGTTAGAACAAACTCTGTAGTCTCTCAGTACTTTTGTTATTAAGTCTTCTCACAAGAAGAAAGCTTTCTTAGCTATCCATCCCTTGACACTAGAAAGTAAGTTTGAGATTTTTGTTTTGTTTTTATAATACTCAAAATAAAGTCGGCAGTTACAGATGTTTATAAAAGAACCATGTGAACAGAAGAAAAAAATGGCTTGAATCTCCTGAACTACTACTGAGAAACACCACCGCGTACCAAAAAATTTTCTAGAACATGTAATAATCAGAGAGGTAAAGCAGTAAGAGAAATGTATCAGAGAAGACAGATACACATTGAAGGGAATTAGATTTTTTTTTTTTTCTTGGTGACATTTTATCTTATCCTAATGGAGATAGATCAGATGTAATTGAACAGAAGAAATGTCTGCTTCCTTCCATGGGCTAAAAGGGGACAGAGATAACTAGCACAGATGCAGAAGCCTACAGTGTAGTGCAGGAGACTAATATGAAGAGAGATTAGTTGACCCTCAATATTTCACGAGAGGCTTTTCATTTAAGCATTTGCATTTAAACCAGCACTGTTTTTTCCCTTTTTTACACCATTGATAAAGGTTTAGGGAAGAGTAAATAACATAAAAACGTAAAGCAAATGAGAGCTTTAATTCATTTTTATTTTTTTTTTTTAGAAAAACAGATTTTAAGCTCAAATCAGAAAGAAACACAAGTGTAGGTCTCTTATTGTGATCAATATGTAAACAGAAAAAACTACATCAGAATGAAACAAGACTCTTTCCAGTGTGCCTATATACTGAGTGTAGCCTTTGGCATCTGCTCTTTGTGGTTTGCAAACTGAACAGGTGAAAAAAATAACTAAAAGTAAAATATTAAATTGATGTTTTTCTTCTTCCCTTGAAAAGATACTTTAGGAAAAAACAGAAAGGAAGCTTCTATAAGTATCTTTTTAGATAGCATTCTCTCTGTTACACCATTTTTCCGAAAGTGGAAAAAAATATCATACTCTACAAAAAGAAAAAAACTAAAAGCTCCTTTGAAAAATTTAGAAGCTGACCATACTGAAGAGGATTTAATACAATGGGAAAAATGGAATTTGCAATGTTGTGCATTCCAAATGTTGAACCAACGCCAGAAAAAGCTCTACTTTTTTCAGTTAGAACCCAATTCACAATAGAAAAAATAATCAGGGATACTATTGCTTGAAGAAATGTGTCAAAGACATATTGTTGGGGAAAGGATACTCAGTGAAGATGCAGGCAGGTATATTTTGAGGTGTCATGTCAATAAGCTTGACTAATTCTTAGCAAAATGTAGACTAAATCAGCTATAAAATGTCATTTGACAGTATGCGATGCAAACACGTTGATTTAGGAGCTGCTGAGAAGTTTGGGGTTTATCAGTGGGGATGGCAGAGGAGGACAGCAAACTGGATGTATGGGTCAAACATGGATGATCATAAGCCAAAGAATGACACAACTGAGAAATGTAAGTTGAGTATGGGTAGACAGGTGTGAGATGCTCATTTCCTCGGAACTGGGATTCTCAGAATATGAGCCTGCCCCCTTGGGTTGAGAAGTAAAGGTGCAACAAATCTGAGTGAAGTCAAAACACACTTTTTTCTCCTTCCGTCTTTTCCCCTTTCTTTTTTCCTGCTCTTTTTCTATGCAAATTGTTGAATATATTTGTATTAGCTTCAAGTATCCATGGCATATAAACATCATAGTCTTTTGATTCTTGGCCCCAGAGAAGAACAGAGTTGCTATAATAATTTGTTATGAACTAAAACACATATAGCTGTGGTTGCAAACGTAGTCTGTGACTTCCATTTTTTTAGACAAGGTTTAAATGCCTGTCTAGTTAAGTGCCCATATCTTTCTTTGTAAACCCTGGCAGTTAAAACAGTTTGTCAGGCTGCTTTCTCTACTCTTCAGGAAGGTCTATGAGCTAATCTTGCATCCCTCTATGCTCTCTTGTCTTTCTATTATGTGTGCTCTTTAGACTAAAGCATTCAGTACGTTGGGACAGTCAGACGTACCTCAGTTACTTCTTTCCAAAGATAACAACACAGAATACGGACAGGAGATAAAAAAAATTACAGAGAAAAACAAGCAGAGTACACTGTCAGGTAAAGTGCTGATAGGGTACAGAACCCAACACACTGCCACAGGCCGCATTGGGCACCCAGCTCCTGTCATTTACACCCGGAGAGATATGCTGAAATACAGAGTATTGAACTGCAGGCCACAAGAGGTATTACCATGAACATCAGTAGACTTTTCCAGGAGACTGAAAGACAAACAATAACTATGCTTTCATTAGTCTTTATTCTGGCTTATAGGGTCAGGAACACACAGTGATACGAAACGCTAGGATTTTTGGAGACAGTCAATCTCCCTAACACACATGATAAGATGGCCAGGTGTGAGTAGCACATTGGTATTCATGATTTACCTAATTTCTTGGACAATGGTTTCTCTCAGTTATGTACAAAGCAGATTAGAGGCTTAGGAGGTGGAAGAGGAATTGAACTGTGCTGCAGAAGCAGAAATAAATGGCATAAGGCAGGGATAGGAAGGAAGTCCATAACCTGGCATTGATAGTGGAACTGCTGTACAGAGGAAGCACCCTGTTGCTTTCATTTCCCTTACCCTCCACACCTCCTTAATGAACTATTAACTTACTGAGTTTCTGTGGCTCTGCATACACCCAATTGTTTTAAATTACATCTTCATTTTTAGCCAAAAGCAGAAATCAACAAATTTAGTTAAAGCAAGCTTGCCAGAAATAAATGGTTATAACCTTCAGATTTGTTAGTTTAATTCCAAAACAACTCAGGGGAGCCATAAACTCCTTTGGTAAACTAGAATTAGTATGGAAAAACTCATTACTCCTAGTGTTTTCTAAACTTTACATTATTAGGGTCTTTCGAAACCACTGTGAGATGCCAAGTTTGATAAAAGGTTACCTAGGTGCAGCTCAGACAATCTAGGCTGACTGAAAAACTCTGTTGTCCGTATAACATTTACAGTTAGATACTCCGTCAGTGAGAGTGTTTATCCAATAAAATTTAGAAATATTTCAAGGAAATGCAAACAAATTTGAAGGGATTACCAAACCCATAAATTTAAGATAGAAGCAATGAAATAATATTTCAACTATCTGAATTAATAAGTTCTCCATCTTCAGAATATTTTTTCTACTAAGTACTTTAAAATGTTTTTTTTTGCAAGTCTTGTTAACTAAATTTTAGCCTTCATTTCTTCAAAGTAGCTACTTGGTAATGTTGACATTTCAGATTCCTACTCTACAATTTATCTGTATGATCTTTACCACAGCAGGAGAAGAGCTCATGTGGGCAGAAAAGATTTTTATAGGAACTGAAGCTATTTAGTTCTTCCTGAAAAGTAAGCCAGAGGAGTAGTCACTCTGACAGAAGAACCCTGAGGGCATGCACTCAAAGGAAAATATTATGTACTTAGAAATATGTTCTGGAGCGTCATATACATGCATAACTCACTGTTATGGCTGACTTTTCTAACCTAAAATAAACCCCTGTTCATTAACACTTCCATTGCTTCCTGATGTGAATGGACCAGAAGTCTCTTCCTCCTTCTGTGTAAGTGGAGAGATAAGCAGCATCGTACCCAAACCAGTCTGCAATGAACATTCCTAAAAGCACTTCTATTTCCTCTCCTCTGCAAAATGACATAAGTATGGTCTTTTTCCTATTTTTTTTTTCCTATAGATTAATGAGAGACAAATTCAGGTGACCATGTAAAAGCAAATTTTGGGGAGGACATACGGTATTTCTAACGTGTAAACTGTAGTGATGTGTCTGAGATGTCCAAGGAGTTTGAATGTTTCTGGTTTACTGTCTCAAACCAGGACATTTATGCATGATGTACACACATAATTTAAGCCAAAAAAGAAAATAATATCACATAAAGATCTAACAGTATAAAAGGTGGCCTTTTCTCTCCAAGTAATCATGTAAAATGAAGCTTATTTAAATTTTGGAAGTAATAGGCAATATATGACAAAAAAAGCAACATATGATCAAGAGACGAAACACTGAATGCTCAGATTGTGCAGTCATTATATTCTTAGGACATTTTCTTTACATTATGGATCACCCACTTAAAAAAACAAACAATTGACAGGCAGCTCTTCCTCCTAATGAATAATACAACATACATCATTATTTTTTCATACCAGGAAATCAGTTTTAACACAGACAGTATCAAAGTGCTTATTTACGCACATAAACACATTGCTGAGGTGGTCCCACCGTGCTTGTACCTGTGATTATGTTTTGAACAGCAGGGCTGGGCCACTGTGGACACACCTGCAACCAAACCCAAAGATATTTCACGTGGGAAGGAGGAAGCTGTTGGGATTAGTTAAACCTGACAAAATTCTGCTTCATTTACCTCCTCTCTGACAACTGCAACTTTTTAACAGAACACTAAAGTCTGCAACCCTGTCCCAGACATCTTATCTCTAAAGCTAAGCTGCTTTAGATATAGTTTCCCCTAGTATATCTTTGCTTGCCAGTCTAGCACAGCACCAAGAACAATAAATACTATGTAATACAGAGCTTTAAGTACTTCTGAAATTCTTTAGTTATCCTCTGAGATACCTTATTCTGCCATTTGGACCTGAAAAAAAAACTCTTTGTTATGAGTACTGCCAAGAGATAACTAGGTCATCTGTTCTAACAGTACCATGTCTGGGGGCTTACTTCTCTCAAGTTGATGTTTCCTCCCAGGAAAAAGTGTAGAATAGATGTTCCTTATCCTCACCAACTGTATATATAAAACATGTCAATGAGTGCTTTCCATTATATGTCCAACTAGGGTGGATGTTTAAGAACTCTCTTAATGTTTCAGTGTCTGGCAATCATTGACTTCAATATGCATCAGCTGTCCTGAAATACAACATTTACAGAGGTTTTGGGGGTTTTTTTTGAAGACTTATCTGTCCATTCCTATTTTTTTCATTTTCCCGGTTCTTCTTAAAAACATGTCAACAGTTGATAGTATGTTAATCTGTGCTACTCCATAGCAACTGTGCTAAATATGGATCAGTGTCTGACTGCATTCTTCTTCAGTACACATGAACCTGATTTTTTTTTTTTCCACCAGCCTATGTCACTGAGTTACAAGGACCAACATTTACATATCTGAACCCGTATTTCACTGTAAACTTCCTAAATCTTGCCCACATCTCTTGACTAATAGAACCCTGTGAATATATCATGGTTGAAAAAAACTCCAGAACTTATACACATTGTCTACTGTTTATCCAATAGAAGGAAAATAATCTAATGTAAAAAAATTATTTGTCTGTATGCAAACCTGCTTATACATATTTGCTTTATTTATTCACAGTTTGGTGCATATATAAAGCACAATGTTTCCTCAACATTGTTGCTTTTAGGGATAAATATAGTACTGGAGGGTGGGTGGAATAGAAATAGGAACATGGCATGCACAGAGCCTCTACAAGCATGCAACCTCTTTCTACCACCAGGTTGTCCAACACAGATACAGCCATTTTCAGTGCAGATTGCAAAGTACAATAATAAATATCTTGGGATGAATTATACTTTCAATTTTCAATAGTGCTTAAAATATCTCAATCTTTAAATTTGGTCTTAGTTCTTTAGAATAGAACTGTATCTCTCCCTGGAAGTACCTGTGGAGAACTACATTTTGTACTGCAGTCTGACTGAGCATTTGAACTTTTATAGGTTTTCATTTTCTCACAGTCTTAATCTGCACTGCATATCTGTGGGGAACCAGTGCTCAACAGCATTAGCAAAATGCTGGATTAAGCAACAAAATGGAATAAAAATTTCCAAGTATAATTTGTCATTCCCATGGCCACTTTCCTCATCAGTTAGGGCAGACACCATTTTTGGTGGTCATTTCAGCTGAGCTGTGATCTACATGTACATGTCCTGTAATTTCTTCCAACTCCTATTGGTTCTCTGTTAAGGCTTTCTCTGTTCTCTGAAAGACATTTTTAAACGACTTAATTGTTCTGGACCTCTTAACTCCCAATGAGGATATCCTCCTGACAATAGCACAAACCTTGGAGCATGGCCAGTCCGGTAACTGCATCTCTTGTCCTTTGCATTACAGTGTATCCCTTTAGATTTGTTATTCACCAGTGTAAGTATTTCACATGTTCCTTTAGGAAGAATGTGCATCCTCCAGCTTCTATTGTTCTAATTTTTTAACATATCAATAGATGAAGCTGCTGTCTCCATTCACTCATTATGATTTCTATGACTCCTTTTTTTTTAGTTCTTTTATTAATTTTATTTTCCATTAATCCACCTCTCTCTAAATTTGTCTTCAGTGCCACGTGTCAGAAATAACAAACCAAGGAGAAAGTAAGCTTCTCTGACAGAGATTGTATATATAAAGGGTCTGGTGGATTGATATCTGCTCCACCATGGACCTCCATAGGCTGCAAGGGGACAACCTGTGTCACCATAGTCTTCACCACAGGCTGCAGAATATTCTCTGTTTTGGTGCCTGAAGCACCTCCTCGTCTTCCTTCTTCACCAACGGTGGTGTCTGCAGTGTTGTCTCTCTCACATAGTCTCAATCCTCTCTCTCTGGCTGCTGTTGTGTTGTGTTTTTTACCCTTTCTTAAATAGGTTATTACAGAGGTGTTACCAACATAACTGATAGACTCAGCTATATCCAGCAGCAGGTCCATCATGGAGCCTGCTGGAGCTGGCTCTGTCTAATAGAGGGGCAGTTTTTGGCATCTTCTCACAGATGCCACCCCTGCAGTCCCTCCATTACCACAAGCTTGCCATATAAACCAAATGCACTTGGAAATAATCCAGCACATACGTGTCTACACAGTCACTTCAGCTAGTGTGTGCCCTGCTAATTCACAAATAGAGGGTTCCACCTTGAAAATATCTGTACTTGGCCAGATCTAAGCCATAAGTTTGTCTTCCATAAGCCTTGGTTTGTACTCCTGTGTTTGCCAAATCTATCATATTTAAACACATTAGTCTCTTCTGCCTGAGTCAACTGAAACTTTGTGAACTCAGTCTTTCAAGATTCATGACAGTCAAAAATAAAGCTGCCTCCTTCCTTTCAATTGGCCAGCCATGATCTTTTTGCCATGTCTTACGGCTTCCAATAAAAAGAGTGCAAATGTTTCAGTTAGGTGTTAATGTCGCATGAATCATATAAACTGCTGCTTTCTTTGTTCTTAGAAAAGGTTCTATATCTGTTTTTGCAGTTCACAAACACTCACATAAATATGCATACATACATATTTATGTATGACTTGATTACCCCTCACTAGGAGAAAAGCTTATACTCAAGAGAATTATATATATGCTAAGGTTTTCTTTATTGAATTATTCCCTGTTTAGCTTCAAGCTCTTTGGAAATAGAATAATGTCCTAGAGGAATAAAGTATATGGTTAAAGTATGAAATAAGTGGGTGAGTTAATTTTAACATCCCAGACACATTCTAACTCAGCCAATTACACCTTCTATTAAACCTTCTGTTTCAGCTCCCTTTCTTTATGTCTGACAGAATGATTATGGAAAGCGTAAAGAAATATTTGTAAATTTAATTGCAAGAACAGCTTTGTACTAAAGGTTAAAAACATAATTAAAACCTGAAAGTACACAAGGGGGCTGGAACAATATTTCAGAAGCATGTATATTTCTGATAATTCCACTTAAATTTTGAGAGCATCTCTTTGCAAACTAATAATGATATATGAGCAGAGGTGCTTATAGGTGGATAAAATGCAAGGTAGAGAAGATCCTTTGATGGAGTCAGACATGAAAGTCCTATTTGTCCCAAAACTCAAAGTGTTTTAATTCTCAGACCAGCTAAAACTGAAACTGGAGCAACAGTAGGGACATGCTTTGTGTTTAAACCACAAAGGCAATGTTAACTTTTAGAACAGAGAACAAGGTACCACCTAAACTAACTGTGTCTTTAAAGATGCCAGACACAATTCTAGGAAGTTTATCAAAAGCATTCATTTTAAAAAACAATTAGGTATAGAACATCAAAGAAGAAAATCTTGCCAAGATTTTAATTAGCTTCTTCCAATAAACAAACCTGTATTTCATTTAGGCATTTTTAATTTATCTGTTGCTTTGCTATTACATGCAACAAATATACTCATGTAGATACACTTGTCTGTGTAACTGCTTGTGTATAAGCAATGTAGCTGTGGCATGTCTGTATGTATTTTTAAAATATAACTCATACTATCTAATGATTTGGATTAATTTTCACATGAAAGCTGGACTTTCATTTTAGTTGTCCCACATGAAGAAATTTGTTCTTTAAAGGTGAAACCACTAGACATTCTTAGATCTCTGCAGTTACTCTATTCTCCATTCTCTACCAGCACCTGTTCTCTCACATTGACAGTAACAGGACCATTGCAGTTCTAGAGAACATCCTGAAAGAAAATGACTGAAATATATCTGAAATACTACTACTACCACTATTTACTACTAATATCATTATAATAAAGAGGACTGTGCTGGTTTTTATTTTATTTCTGAATAAAAAATTTACAGACAGACTCAATAACCAAATTAGAAAGCAGTGTAACAACTAACTGCAAGTTAAAAAATACTAAATTGTTCAATATTTAATTACATATTAATTTCATTTAATTCAGGTTTTGTAGGAAGATGATTAAAAATGTAATGCCTAGGTAGTGGTCATTGAAAAAAGAAATATTTTTGCAGGAGGAAAGAAAAAACATTCATTAGCACAGAAAAAGGGCTTAGCAATCTACCTTGGACTCAGCCTTGGCTAGGTGACCGCATCCATCTAGTTCTCTGTATAATCTCTCATACTAACACCTAAATGGAAAACAAACAAACAAACAAAACAAAACAAAAAAAAAGATGATTACAAATTCTTTATTTCCTATAACCATGTTGCATTTGGTCTCCAATAATCTTTAAGTTTGTTTTTTTTTTAAAAAACAAAACAACCTTAATTAAATTTTCTACTCGTGGAAAACAAAGAACTGCAATGTTTCTTCATTCTGCAACATCTTTTATTATAAAGGAAAGGTCATGTTTTGCCTAAAAGCTTAAAAAAGATCAGTAAGTGGAGGAAATAAGAATTTAGCAAAGTTTGACAGATAGAACACGTGATTTTAGATTCAATTCAATTAATTTTTGGAAAAATGACTCACGGATGAAGGGACTAATACCTGTGTGTTTATATGTATTGAAAGGAGTAGTGTCTTGGGTGTGATGTAAACGGGTGTATTACTGTCCTGGTTTTGCTGGGACAGAATCATGGGCCTGCCATGGGCTGCAGACCATTAGCAGTTTGGAGTCAGCCAGGGTAAGTGGTTCAAGTTGCCCCTCAGATGTATCCCATCTCAAAAATGTCATGCTTAGAGTAAAAGGGGAAGCTTGCTCCTGCTCAGGCTCTGCTTCCTGCTCCTGAGGATCCTTCCTGTTTGTTGTGACCATCAGACATTTGCTAGGCTGACTATAACTTTGTTTACATTATCCTGTTTCATTAAATCTGTTTTTACATCAGCCTGTGAGTCCCTTCTCCTTTTCCTTTGAAATTTCTTAGAAATTAGTTTATCCTAACAGTGTTAACACAATTTGGTATTAATGTGCTGCATTAGTGGATTCCTCATTGGGAGGTATGAGTCAAATACAGTTTCTAATCCCTGCTCCAGTGATTGCTTAATATGAAATACTAAAGCATTCCTTGGAAGCAAACATTGGTTAACTTTGTGGTAAATGAATATACTAACCTATAGCTTTGTCATGGTTCAACTAATACTTTCTTGCAGGACAAGTAGGACAATGCTGGTAAGAAAGGTAGACATTGTTTTCCTATCCCTTCTGTTCCCTCTGTTTGCAGGTTCTAATGTTTTAAATCTTGCAGGGCTGAAACTTTAGTTTGTTGGCGAAAGGGGAATAGGACATAACAGATTAGACAATAGCTTGAGTGAGGTTGTCAGCATGTTGGTCATGGCACCAAAACAGAGCAAGTTATCAAAAGAGCCTGGCTGTGTATCAAGCTGAGCCTACAGGAAGTTAGAGATTTGCTCCTCTTTATACCTTCTAAACAGACAGCATCCTTGGAACATGGCCTTAAGTTTAATGTCTCAAAATAATTTCTGAGCAATATTTAACATTGGTACTTGACTGAGGTTTGGGTTTGTGGGCTTCACATCAGATGAATGTGGAACACCGAATTCACCAACCTATATGAACTTCTTGTGTTTTGAATGTTATCTTCTGATATCAAAAAATTGTCTGCTGGCCTCTCGTCATTAAGTTTTTACGAAGAACTTGCTTTGTTTCCCTAAGAAAAATAATTAACTTTTATAGAATGCTTGTGTTTAAAAGCACCACTAAACAATGCCAGGTAAAGTCAGGCAATTCAGATTTCTAGCAAGACCAGGGAAACAGTAGATGGCATTGAGAAAGCTGCCTAAGTTCTAGCTGAATTTTTGGGTCAGTAAGACAGCCTTGACATATATATGTGCATACCACAAAAACTAAGCAGATGAAATGCATAGTTGCTGATATTGGTATTAATTCCAGGATTGCTTTTCAGATAAAACTTCTGATCAATATTTCACTCAGTGTACAGATTCTGTTAGCAGAACACGAGGAAATGCTTTATAATAAATGTAAATATTATGTTCTGATTGTTTAACATAAGTATCAAGCACGCTGTTTCGTTTAACGGCCTGTGGAGGAAGTTTATGATATCCCAAAAGTCTACTAAAATCACTGTCTATTTTAAGTGGAAATTATTAGCTTGAGTCACAAATAACCAACAGGCCTGAGACTTGATGCAGAAGTTTTAGAACTGTACAGAATACAGAGAACAGGGTACAAATCCATCTAGACAACTTTTGATGTTTGATACATGTAATTTCTTCAGAGACTGACAACATAACACATTGTAATAAGTAAGAGCTCAAAAATTTTGAAAAGTACTTCTGGAAGGAAAAATCAGACCAGAACATTTAAGACAGAGTTAAATGAAGGCTACCACATGCAGAATCTGTAGAAAAAGCAAGATCTGAAAACAAAATGGTGTATTTGCTCAAGTAAAATTTGGATCCACTTACAAAAAAACTGTAATGAAATCATATTAAACTAAAAGAAAATGTTGCTTTATCCAAAAATTTAAAGAGAATGAGAACAACCAAGGAAACGGATATTTTTCAAATTCATATATCAAACCTTTTTTAAGAACAAAACTAACATTTTATTATTTCTGAATTTCTACTCAAAGAGGGTAGATACGTATGGTCCTTAGAGACTCAGAAGATCAACATTTATCAAAAAAGAGCCTCATCTGCAAAACTTGGAATTTTGCATCTATTGGGAGCTGCATCAAAACAAATCCTGTCATGCAAGGAGTGTTTTCTGTAAAAGTGCAGTATGAGCCAGGTCTTGACTTAATTTTTTTTTTATTTTAATAGAGAATCCTCTATGGCACAAAATAATGTTTTAATCTTTTGCAATGGGAATCAATAAGTCATCCTTAATGTTTAACTTTTGTTTTCATTCAGCAGTTTTTTGTTTTTTGTGGGTTTTTTTTTTTTTTTGGATATTCTTTTAATTCTTGTAGGATGTAAACAAGCAGAAAACAGGCTTGACTCTACCAAGGTACAACATGAAATGCTGCAATCATGCGTGTTATATTGAATAGCACTAGTGTGTGTACCCCCAAACTATGCTTCAGCTAAAGCACCTTTAGAATCTGGATTTATTACTGTTATCTTTCATTGAAAGTGAAAGATATTCAAGTGTGGTATTTCTAATAAAGACATAAACCTCCTGAAAATCACAATTCTGCTCTGAAGAAATATATTTTTGAAAGTACTTTCCAGTAAATTGAAAGATGTTGGCTCTGACTCCCCTCATTTTATGATCTTGGCTACTTCACTTCTAAGAGAATTACCAGATCTCATAGGATCATATTTACAAGGTTATTCACATGGTCAGTTACCAGGTCTTCAGAAGATTGGTGGTCACACTGTTTCCAGCAATGCAGTTTTTTTCTGAACCTGCTGCCAACAAAAATCCTGGCAGATTTTCCCTATGGCAGTGAGACTCCTCTGTTGATATCCCCCCAAATTAGTTCAGCCATCAAAAGTTCATTTGAACAAAACACAATAAAGCTCTTAAATTTGGTCTTTCAGCAATGCTTTACCTAAGAATATTTATTACCCATTATACTTTCAAATCACGCCAAATGTGACTCTTAGGAATACATCTCTGGATGTAGACAAACTATTTAAGGGCTCAGAAATTTCACAAGCTGACACTCGACCAATGGTTACTGACAACAATAAAGACAAAGCAGAGATTTCTTTAGAATTTCATATATCGCTCCTTAAGTCTACTGTGAGTGAAAAATTCTATCTATCTCCTAAAATTCCTTGAAGGCAAAAGTCATAACGACTTCATTTTTTGTGTAAGTATTAAACTCTTCAATGCAAGTTACATACACTGTAAGCACATGGAATTCAGTTTTGTTCAGCATAAAAAGATAATTTGGGTGTCATTTAGTTCACTAGCCAGTATAACAAAAACAAGCCCACTGGAAAATCTTTGGAAAAGTTTCTACCAAAAATTTTCATGGAGTGAAGTATTTCATGCTAACGTTTTAACCTATTTGACCTTAAAAGCTAAGATTTTTGTTTTAGTCATGTAAAAGTGAAATAAGAAAGAAAACCAAAGGCCACATCTTTAGTGTCTGTTTCTGATCATCCAAAAGAAGTCTAGTGTTTATTCTAACAAATTGAGATCTTATAGATTTACTTATAGCCTGGTATATAATCATAATTGCTGACCTCCACAAATACAGAATATAAGTTGACTGTCAAATAAACATAGGGTTTATAAAGATTTTAACTTTTTTTTTTTTTTTAATAAAGAATTTAACTTTTTACATGCTGTTCTGAAATAGGAAGTATTAGCATTAATAGGCTGAGTGTAACAAACTGAGTCAATGTATTTTCAAGAGTCATCTTTCAGGTCTCTTTGGAAAGTATACCTCAGATTCTCAGTCTATTAGAAGGAGTAATTTCTGAGGTGTACTTCTACATACACAGAAAACTATGTATAGTAGCATTAAAGTTTTGCAGACATTCTCCCTTTTACATATTGCTGTCATCAAAGATCTCACCTGCTGGAGCTTAGGTCTACCAAATCTGTGATTAGGCTTGTCAAAATTATATTTTCTACATCACTTTATCTTCTATATATATTAAAAACACAAATATCTTTAAAAATCTCTTGCTAAATTTAATATTTGGGCAGGATTCTATTTCAAAGTTAAATGAATTATTTGCTAACTTACAATTATTTGCATAGTGAGATTGTTATAAACCCACATGAGCTTCTCTGGGAATAATGTGTTGTCCTGGTTCCGTGTAAAAAGGGGTTCAGGGCAGGACCCACACAGAACAGAACTATGTACTCGCCTCTCCCCCACCCCCTCGAGAGAGAGAGAGAGACACTTTTTAAAAAAATGAAGTATATTGTTCAACAAGGAACAGAAAACGAAAAAGGGGGGTAAGGAAAATAATATATATAAAGATCAGGGGAATAATACAAAAGATAAAATATACAAAACCCTCAGAAATGGTTCCAGGGTCCCACGGAGTGAAAGGAGAACTTTCCTCTCTGAGCTCCAAGGCAGGAGTGAAACAAAAAACCACTCCCTGCCTCTTATCAGAGTGTGTGTGGGAAGGGGAGGGAATACAATGGTTTCACCCCCACCCGGGGTCCTCCCAGTTGCTGGAAGGTCACGCCCCCATTCCAAGCCTCAAACCACAACATGTGTTTTCACATGTATAACTCATTAGGCATTAAAAAAAAATCCCAAAATGACTGTGATTGAAGAGCAGAACATACATGTGAAAGTTATGAAAGAAGAGATTTAACCCCAGGACCTCTTCTCAAGTCCGCATAGACAAGCTCTTCTCTGTGACTACAGAAGATAATTAAATGAAAACAAGAAGACTGTCATATTCAATAAAGATGAGACAAAGCAGCATGAAAGACAATGCAAGTTTTCAGAAGTAATGTGAATGAGTTCAGTGTCAATTGAATTCCTCTTACTGCTAACAGCTTGGGTCCTTGTCATGGTTTAGAGTCAGGGCTGCCCCAAGACCAATAACAGATGCTCTCTGTTAACTTCTCTCCCCTGCCAAAGGGGAAGATGAAGACAACAAATGAGAGACTTATAAATCAGAAAACAGCTTTAGTGAAAATAATAATAAAATGGAATATATACAAATATATACAAAACAAGTATGGAACTCAACCCTTCCTGATGACAATACATTACTGTCACCACTGATGCTCTGGAGTAGACCCTGGGGAAAAGTCCCAGACTGGCCTCAGTGGCAGAGGGGAACCAGGTAGAGGAGCTGGATTCTGGAACTCGGTTCAGGAGCACATGGATCAGGATCAAAGGCAGAACAGACAAAGTCCTCCTTGGATGCTGGCCATTGAAGGAGAATGTGACCCTCATGATCCCTCAGCTCTATACTGAATGTGGTGGATATGGGATGGAATACCTCACTGGTAAATTCAGGGTCACCTGTCCTCCCTGCAGGTGCGGCCTTTACTTTCTGCACCCCTCAGTGTGGTACACAAGATTTAACAGTGACCTTGGCCTGCACACCAGTCCTTGGTGGTAACTCTAAACATTAAGCATCATCACTGCTAGAAGCAGACACTATCTGCTACAATATGCCATTAACTTCAGGAAGTGCAACTAGTTAGAATAGATTTAGCTGGAAAGTAACATCACTGAACAGAACTAGTTCTGTTCTAACGCAAACCAGGGCAGTCCTAATGAAGATCTAAACTACATCCCTATTGCTCTCAACAGTGTATTCTCAAGAAGAGAATATGAGAAGCGTGCCTTAAAATGTAGCTGCCCTGTATCATCCCTCACGCAGCAGCCAGATATTTAAGAACCTCACAGGTCTAGCGCATGCTGTTTAGAAACAAGTGAAACCATACAGCTTCTAGGAAGCAAAGGTTTTGAAGTCAGTCAAGTGTTTCTGGAGACATTGCAGGTGAGAGAAGAACAAATCTCATACTTGTTAAGGGAACAGGGAGGAAAAATTGGGAAAAGCTGGAATAGAAAATAGAAAAAGCATTTGTTCTGCTTTGATTTTTAATCAACTGTCTGGTAAACTGGCTTTAAGACAAATTTGAGATAGACGTGTATTTACTTTTAACAGTTCGTTGACCAGGGAGGGAAGACAAACTGCCTGTATGCTTTCTTTTGAAAAGAGAAGTGTGAGTATTGGGCTAGAATGTCTTAATGAGACCCAATTCTGCAGTGATTTATCCTGTTTTGGGATCATGACTATGGTTTTCAGTCATCTCAGAGCAGTGGCAGATGTGGTCAGGGCTGCCTGCACCTGTCTTCTTGTTATGTGCTGAGGCATATTTTTTGAGCAGTCTTTATCACTGCAGTGTCAAGCTTTTACTGCCATACAAACAGTAAACACTTCAAAATATGAATTGCCACCATCAAAATCTTAATCACAATGATACAGTATTGATTCAGTACAAGTATAAAAATGCGTTTGTGCCTCTTGGGTGTTGAAAATTTCTAGACCCTCACCTGGCATTTCAAGTATATGACTTCTGCTGGAAGAATCTTTTAACCAATGGGAAATAAAACAGTAAATTATTATACTAAGGTTTATATTTGCGTCTTATTTGAATAACACAATTATTATTCATTTTAACATAGTGCAAGTACATTCCTTATATCTTCGTGCTCTCAGAAACAAAAGAAAGAGATATAAAAAGTTTGGAGGAGGCCAAATTTTTCAAATTTTCAGGCCTCATTTTTCAAAAATGTGTTCAATAATTTTAAAAAGAAAATCTGGAAAATGTAGGGCCTCATTTTATTTTTAAGCATGTATACTCAGTATTCTTTGGTATTGTCATTGCTTCATTGTGATCTCAGAATTGCTTTCCTTGCTCTTTTATTTTAATACGTAAAAGATTTATCTGAAAAGAAAATTATTTTTCTTGAAATTTAACAAATTATTTCTTCATCCATTTTTTCCGTATTTCCTGAATAACAGAATAAAAGTATAAAAAAAAAAAAAGAGAAAAAAAAATTGGTTCTACTGGTTTTCTGCATTTCTTTATTACCTTAACCGGTTAAAATGTTCCTAGGCATCAATTCTGTACCTATGATTTACTTTTTATAAAAATATATATGTCAGAAATATATATCGTATTAAAAAACAAGAACATAATCCAGTACAAACCCATGAATTTTTCATTTCTTTTTGATCTATAACTAGTTTTTAATTTTGACTGTTATTATAACGTATAACAAATAAATAAATAAATAGATAAACACAGGTATGTTGTCACAAACTGTTATCTTGGCCCACAAGCTGGAGAGGATGGAAACAAAGAGAGAGCTGCATATTCCTCTCTCATTGTTTATTACTCTCAGTACAGATACACTCCAATGTTTTGCATGGATTTCACTACCATCTCCAATAAAAACAAAAAGGCAATATTTGAATCTTCATAAAAGATGAGTTGTACTGAAAACTTTTAGTTACTTCATGTGCTGCCCCATGAACTGCACCAGTAACCCAGCACCCACGACCATGTGGGACTTTGTACATCACGGGGTTTGTCTTGTCATTGAGCTGGCTTTGCAGAAGTTCCTCATGAAGTTAAATAATCTATGGCGGAAGCTTCTTAATTCAAAGGAGTAAGATGACAAAATAATTCAGGAAGAAGACAAACATGAAGGTTTAGACAACTTATTTTCACTGTTGCATTAACATTTCTGTAAGATTATAACTACTGAAAACAGACAATTTCAATATATTCTGATTTTGCATTGTTCTGTGCAAAAAGATTTCACATGCAAAACACTTTAGTTTGCAATAGGCATTGTTACCTTTGCAAGAATACCTCCAATTTAAACATACACTATAAAATACATAGAAGGTGGGATGGAACTTATAATTTCTTAGCTCAGAGTGCTTTAAGCAAGCACAAAATTAGAATGAAACTCCTAGACCCCAAAGCTTATTTCTTTGTTATTACAGGTATAATTTAATACATTCACTTTTAAAACTGTTCATAGCCTTAGCTTAAAATAACTTTTTTTTTTTTCCTCCCCCTATGGTTCTCCTTTAAACATAGTCCCAAAATATGTTGTTCCAGTAGACCGGGCCTTTTGCCTCATTTCCAGCCCAAGTGTATTTATAATTGTTTTCTGCCTTTTTGTTCTTGTACAAACATTGGCTTTTAGCCTACATGGTAATTTTTTTTCCAGTTTTTATCCTCCTACTGAATATCTTGACAACCACATGCACTTCATGCACTTTTGACTTGTTTAGCCTCAGATAAGAAGCTCTAGCTCTTTGCAGAAGATGAACTCCCTGCTTTCCTTACTCAGCAGAGATTTTGTGTAATTGTTTGAATTTATTGATCTTTGACATAGGTAATCAAAAGTAAGTGAGCATCCCAGATGGGCATCACTAGTATTTTTTGTATTATTAATATCTCCACTTCTACTAGAGTTACCTTTTCTACACAGTCACCTCATTTTCTGGCTAAATGACTTCAATAATTTATCATCCTGCTGTTATGAAGGACAGCCAAGTGCATCTCCAGCTTAGTCCTTTGCAGACTTCTAGCTTTCAACAGCCAGTACCAGGGTACATCACCTTATACTAACTACGATTGAATTTCATCCCATTTCTACTAAACCCCTCCTAATGAGTGTTTTTTATGCAATATATCCTACCCTGTATTGACAATGCTCACAGATTTATATTGTCAACAGACAAAAATCAGCATTTTAACTGTATTTCTACCAAGGCCATTACTGGCAATATTGAAGCCCTGTGCCCAGTTCTTTTAGGAGCATCGTTAGTATCTATTGCACTACCAGATATTGGAGGTCTGCCCCTTGCTCTTGGCCTTTAGGATAGCTTTTATCCACCCTCCAATAACTCCATTAATGCTTGTCATTTATATTTTAACTTTTAGTTTCTCCAGAGCTGAATTTTAGAAAGATTAAATCAACTATAAAACAACGTCTCAATCTACATAGAGAACTCCATGGTATTTTGCTTCCATTTTTCTCCAAACAATTTTTTCTTTTAATTCTCTTAGTAGATCTATGTATAAAAATCTGCCCTTTTCGAAATGAGACTTGAATAACAGGTTTACTTATTTTTTCCATTTAATTTAAAATGAGTCAGTTTGTACCTTTTCTTCTGAAAGGTTTGGTTTTCCACAGCCAGATCTCATTTTAATTAATGTCACCTTTTGCAGGTTCACAGCACGTCTAACAATTTGCTGGCCAGCACGTACACAAATATCGAAGCCTTACCATATTCTTAGCATTTGTTCTCTAGTCTGTGTGTGCAACGCTGAAGATCTCCTAACATTTATTTGTCCAAAAACATTACATACAAGATACTCATCTATATTTCTATACACAAAACTGGAGTTACAATAGGTAATATTTTATTATATGTTGCTCCAATCAAAACTTTTCTACTTTTTTCTCTAATGATTTTGAAGTTGGGTGTAACATTTCTTATGGCATGTACCAGCCCAAAAGTCCATTTAGCTTGCTGTGGAGTCTCTGACACTGTCTACTACCAGATGCTTAGGGGAAGATTCTAGGAACAAGTTTAGGAATTGTACAAATACATGGTGTTGTTTTCTCTTGATATATCCTACCAGGTTTTGGCTGTGTGTACCTGAAGATCTTCCTAAACCAGAAGTTGCACCCATTTCCTTGTGTTTAGTGGTATTTCATAGATCTTCACTTCATTGATGTAGCTATTTGATTCTAGGATCTTTTTTACCCCAGTAACCACAACACCTGGCAACAAACTATAAGATTTAATTATGTATTCTGTGAAGGCATTGTTTTTACCAACAAAGTCTTCATTAATTTAAGTCCCCCAGCCTGGTATTAAGAGAAATAAAGTCATGCATGTAAACTGCATGATTTTCCCTGGATCTCTTCTACCCTGGGAAACCCTCGCAGAAGTAATGCATGACCTTTGTGATGCCTTTGCATCAGCTTAGTTGCTGTTACCCTTCCCTGTACCTTTCTGAATTATACTGTGTATTCCTGGAGTTAGCCCAAACACTATCTGGCACAGCAAAATTACTCACTCCAGCTCTGGTGAAAGTGGCTGGCCAGTACTATCCTGTTCTCACAGGGACATAACTGTTGAAGAGCCTGAAGAAGGCAATATGCCAAAAGGATGACGCACCTCTGAATAGTGTGATCATCTGCAAATGGGAATGCTGAGAACAATGATTTTCTTGCATTTAATTAGAATTTCCCCTGCTGCAGCTTGTGTCCATTACCTTTTGCTGTGCCTCACTGGGGACAATCTGGCTCCATCTTCTGTGTGAATACCTATAGAGTTGAAGATTGCTGTAAGAAGACCCTATAGCCTTAGATTCTTTAGGCAAAACAAAATCAGCTTCTTCAGTCTCTAGTCACACATCACTTGTTACAACCCCTGATCCCCTTGCATACCCAGCAAAATTCCTTCTAAGAGCAACCACAGCAAATTAGACGATAGTCTGCGTGAGCCACTTTCAGTCCCTGAAAAGACTTAGAAAAAGGGAAGTGAAAAGCAAGTTGGAAGTGTGTACTCTTGGTAATCTGTCAAAGAAACACATTTTGACACACTGGTTGTATCTTTGTGTTAAAAGGTCTCAGATATTTTTTCTTTTCTCCCCCCCCCTTAACCCTTTCCAGTCATGTTGTACCTGCTATATTCCAAATGTGACCTTCACAGCACTTTCACTATTCAGTGCAATTCTATATACAGGCTCTTCAGGATGTATGCATAATCACTTTGAATTAAAATTAAAAATCTGTATGGGATTTGACAGTAACATTTAAAAGCAAATTACTTCTTTTCCTCTATTTATGCAGCTGCAGATAAGGAATAAATTATTAAGAAGAAAACTACAGGCCTAGAGGGCTGTTAACAAGCAATATTATGAAGATTGTTGTATTTCAGTAGAAATAAGAAGCTTTGTAAGACTGTAAATGCTTTATTGCTAATCCTCAATATACAATGGAAATGCCATTTTTATTTATTTCCTTTTAGATCATCACATATTTCCACGATGATAAGCTTCTCAGGTCAGAGGCCACATCTTCCAGTGGTGTTATTCAGAGCACTGCAATTTATCCTGTCACATGGAGAACGTGGGTTGAATTGCTGCTTAAGATTTATATTGTTACTGCCCTAAACTGTACCAAAGTTGCTACTAGGACTACAAGGAAAACTATCTGTAAATAGCTAAATGCATGACAGAAGTACAAAACAATAATACCTAATTTGAACTTTATCCATAGTTCAGTTGTATTTGATACGATCTTCTTGAAATCTTGTTCTAGTTTAGGTTGTTGACTCTACCTTCTCCTCCTCCTTTTAAGATACTTACCAAGAGGTGAAGTACAAAGATAACAGCTTTCACCTCTGAAGTGATAATAGAAGATGAACAACAGTCTGAAAAGTTGCTGCTTCTGGAACCAGAAACTACCACCTTCTCAAACCATTGCCAGACCTTGAGCAGTAGGTAAACCAAATCACAAGTCAGAACAGTAAAATTCAGTTACATGGTGTTATGCTCTACATATTATACAACTCTATAGATTTATTTATAGAAGTCTCTGCATTTACAAAATCACAGAATGGTAGGGGTTGGAAGTGACCTCTGGGGATCATTTAGTCCAACCTCATTGATAAAGCAGATTCACCTAGACTGGGTTGCGTAGGAACACATTCAGGCAGGTTTTGGAGATCTCTAGAGAAGGAGACTCCACAGCCTCTCTGGGCACCCTGTTGCAGTGCTCCATCACCCTCAAAGTAAAGAAGTTTTTCCCCAATGTTCAGACGTAATTTCCTGTGTGCCGGTTTGTGCCCATTGCCTCTTGTCCTATCACTGGGCACCAGTGAAGATAGTCTAGCCCCATGCCCTTGACACTTGCACTTTAGATATTCATAAGCATTGGTAAGATCCCAGTCCTCTAATCATCTTTGTAGCCCTCTGCTGGATTCTGTCCAGTAGTTCTGTGTCTGTCTTGAACTGGGGAGTCTAGAACTGGATGTGGTACTCCAGATGTGGCCCCACTAGGATAGAGTAGAGAGGTAGGAGAACCTCCCTTGTCCTGTTTGTCCCACTCTTCTTGACATACCCCAGGATAACATTGGCTTTCTTGGCTACAAGAGCACGTCGCTGACTCATGGTTAACTTCTTGCCCATCAGGACCCCCAGATCCTTCTCTCAGGAGCTGCTTTCTAACAGCTAACCTTTTCCAACCCCTAACCTGTGCTGGTGTGTGGGGTTATTCCTTCCTGGGTGCAGGACTCTACACTTGCCCTTGTTGAACTTGATTAGGTTCCCCTCTGCCCAACTCTCCAGCCTGTCCAGGTCCCTCTGGATAGCTGCACAGCCTTCTGGTGTGTTAGCCACTCCTTCTAGTTTTGTATCATCAGCACACTTGCTAAGACTTTCTCTCTTCGTCCATGTGGAAAAAGACTGGACCTAGTATTATTGAGGTAGCTGATAATTTGTGTGATTTATGCAACTGCTTCGTACTAGGTAATAACCAAAACAGTAACGTGGTCATCATTGCCTGTAGGTATTTTTCTGTATTGCTGTTCCAAATAGCGTTAATAATAGTTTTCAATAATAAAGCAAAATGAGCACTCTTCCTAGTGGATGTTGAAATAATTGTGTTGCTGTTCTTTAGCAACGAATTACATATATGATTTTTATATATATATACATTATAAATACATATTTAAATCGCAAGCAAAAAGCAGATTACTAAAGAATCTTATTAGTAATATATATTTAAAGATTCCAAAACCTTCAGTTAGCTTTTTTTTTTTTCTTCTTTTCCTTTTTTCTTTTCCCTCTTTACAGTCTTCTGTCCTTCAATACAGGCAGTGTGAGAAAGGACCCTTGCTGCAGAAACACAAGGACACAAGAGAACAAAGGGAAAACGAAAGTATTCCAGAAATACAGAGACTGTGCTTCTGAAACTTAATCTCACCTTCCAATCCCTGAAGGATTGTCCTTGGAAAGGTAAATTTAACTGTAAACATTTGTACTAAAACGTTGACTCTAGTCACCCAACTAAGGGGCAGAAATATAGTCTGACTCATTCAAATAAAATTCATCATTACAGCCCATACTTTAACTTCATGCAAACCCACTCATAAAAATACATGTAGAGAAATAACCAACCATTCAGCTTCTTTCATGTTTCCACACAGTATTTGAATTTCATGAGTTTTAAGCTTTCATATACCTTTCATTGTTTCTATTTATTTGTTTGTAGCTCTTTATACTGGAAAAGTGATAAATGTTTATGTATAGTGCTGAAGAAAGCCCAGCATTCCAGACATGCTTAAAATTGTTCAAGAGAGTAGAAAGGTTGTTAGGAAGCTCCTTTTAAGCTTCTTTTATCAATAGCTGTCTTTGTTTTTTTAACCGAATGAGACATCATATTCTTGTGTCATTTCAGAGAGCAGCAATTATTACAAACCTTTTATCTTGCTAGATTTCAATAACACTTAACCTTTTCTTATAACTTGGCTTCCCTTAGAGGTACCCTTGACAGCCTTCAGGTGTGCCCATTATCATTTTTATCTCCTAATGAGAGGGCACACATTTACAGAGAAATCACTGTATCTTGCGAACTGAGACAGCCATCCATGGGGTCTCATATTGCTGTAGATGAAGCCAGCAGTGTGCCAAAGCAAGCAAGCAACCCTCACCTCTCCTCAGCCTCAGGCTGAACGATCAACAACTAATGCCCCATTCTATAAGCACCGCTTGTCAGAACCTCCTCTCAGCTCTCAGTACTCTGGAGTTAGCGCCACAGCATCACCCTTTAATGACCACCGTGGACAACAAAAGTGTAAGACTGGGTTAACAATTGCAGATGAAATAAAGGTGAGTGCATGTTCAAGAAGGTATTTTAAAAAGCAAGATTTATGACTTCTACTTTTGGTAAGACATCCTGTAATTGTTGTATTTTCCTCCTCCACCTACTCTCATTGTGCGTGGATGAATACACATATAATTAAAAATACCTTGCTATGTATATTTAAAAAGACAATACCCTGACAGTTGCATGTAAGAAATAAACATGTGCTGGATAGGTGTAGGAAATCTGAACAATATGCTTTAATTTAATGCTCTACCTGGAACCCTTCAAGGCTCCACATTCATAACAGTGACAGCATAGGAAAGTCACAAAGAATTCATAACTTCATATAAAGCTTGTAAGTTTTATCACTCTCCAAAACTCTATGAAATACACCAATTAGTCTGCTACTTTGATTTACTAATAACTAAAGTTTTGGCAAGTATATATACGTTTTTCCACAATGCCAAGGTATAGTTTGGCATGCAAAGCCCCATAAACTCAAGTATTTAATAATTTCTTTCTCTGCTTCTGGCTACATCTGAGAAAGGCTGACCCCACCCAAACAAGCACATAACCTCCGAACTTGCTGTAAAGAAAGTTACTGCCTCGGTATGGACATCTAACAAAAGACATTTACATTTCTATAAGCAGTGCTGAAGAAAACAGCTGAACGGGGAATTTTTGCTCACTTTTTTGAAAGTGTAATTTTTATGCTGGTAATGATGTAGCAGCTTACAGTTGTTTGCATTATGCTGGAGAATTAACATATTAATATTTTATTTTAAACAGAATTCCTTAACTCAGAGTATGTGCTCAGACTATCTACTTATACATATAGTTCAGGCCATCTATAAAGTCCAATTCTCTTTCTAGCAATCTTTGAAAGTCTAACACTGAGCTGGGATGGTTAAACATGTTTTTCTGGAACTGTTTCCTAGCCCAAGGAAGTTAAATAGCTTATTACATTGTTCCCATCCCAGGATAATTATGCAGAAAATTCCATTTTTTTTTTTTTTTTTTGGAGTTCTTTGCATTATGTTTTGTTTTAGTTTTGTCATCATTGCTTTTTGACATATATCCCACCTGCAGGACCACCGGTTTGTAGACATTCACTAAATATTAGCCTGCAGAAAGCAGTTTTTAAGTTTTCAAAGGCTACTAGCTGCACTACCAGTCACTGAATGGTGTGAGAATAATGTGATAGCTATCTGGAATTTTTTAAAAAAAAAAAAAAAAAAAAAAAAAAAAAAAAAAAAAAAAAAAAAAAAAAAATAAAGTAACAACAAACA
>NW_008611783.1:24447-38082 GCF_000691845.1 Merops nubicus | reverse complement strand
AATGCCTTAGCTTTTCTTAAGCTACATTGGAGGTCTGGGTGACAGACACTTCTTGATCAGTTGAAACAGTACACAAAGAGTTTTGAATGGAGAGGAAGTGAAGGACAGGTGGAAGAAGGGGTGTCTTCCAGCCTTTCCAATCTCAACCTTTCTGTCTAAGCAACGCAGGATTCCCAGGCTGGAAGCAGGAGAAGCATAATTTTAGTTACGTGCAGCAGCTGAAGCAGGGCTTTACAGGAGTAGCAGGTTCTGCTGCAGTTCCAGGTCTTTTGCCAGGCCAAAAATTTTACAAGGAAAAGCCCAGCCAGCCATGTACACTCACCCTAACTGGGACTCTTCCTGGTGCTTTTGTGGTCTGCATAGTTTGCCAGAGCCTGGGGCGGGCTGCTAAATTCCCAGAAGTGTTTTGATCTTCACTGAGCCTCTCCAAAGGAGACTTGGGGAAGAACAAATGCCTGCGTGTTCAGCCCAAAGCTCCATGCACTGGAAGAAGGTTACGTGAGCACCTTCACAGTTCCAAGGCATAGCTAGATCTTGCAAAAATGATGACAACCTAATGGCAGATGGCTGAACTACTGTGCCTGAAGAGCTGCTTCCAGAGCCCCTTAGTCTTAGAATGCCCAACAGCTGGGAGGAAGGGAAAGCTGCCACAATGTTACATTGGACAACCTACACACACAATGCCAAAATGCTTTCAGTAGCTTTTGCTTTGGGAGAGTGCTTAACCCCTCCGTCAGAAAATTGACTTTTCTCACAGGTCAATGCTTTGCTCTGAAGCCCTACTAAAACTTGGGGTTGCCCATCCCACAGGCCTATGGTTCAGCTAGACGTGCTGAATGAAGCCTGAGTAGTAAAATGCACTGCTGTCACCTACTTAAATCTGTTTACCGGGGTGATTATACTGTTGCACGTGCTCTTTGTTTTCTGGGGGGGTACGTCTTTCGCATCCCATGGGCACAGAACAAACCTGTGTCCCCTCCAGACTAGGGGGATCTTCTGAACCTGTCTGCTTCATGCCAGAGAGCCAGTAGGGAATGAGGAGCTGGATGAGAAGTCTCTGTAGGTTTTACAGCAAAGCAGGCATCATTTCACAGATGAACCCAAGGCCCACTTATCTAAGATTTCAGCATGTAATTTTCCTTTTAATTATACTGAAATTACTCTTACACTCCAAAATAAGGTGCATTTCAGTAAGTGTCCATGACTAAGCAGAAACCTAAAGCTTCCCATTTCCTTCAGTTAAAGGCTCTGGGAGCACATGTGCTGAATGTTTTCCTGCTTTCCTCTCCATCCATAGGAATCCCCCTGTGTGATTGTACCTCACTCAACTTGCTGTCTTCCAGTACTGCCTAGTCAAGGTGCAAACTGCAGTGTATATTGAAAAGAATTTCTGTCCCACTTCTTCCTTTTGTGACTACAATCTTCAACTCTTTGCACATGATCATCTGAGGAAAAAAAGTCTTCCTGTTCTTCAAGATACTGGACTATTTCCTTGACGGAGCTGATAAAAAACAGAGACAAAAAAAAAAAAAAAAAAAAAAATCACACACAAAAAAACCCACCAGATCTCAACAATCATGTTTTTAACTGGTTGTAATGCAAAGAATAATACTTAGAAAATAAGAATACATTCAATACTTAGAAAGTCAAGTCTTAGGATTTTTCATAGACAAAACAGACAAGAAAATTTCCGTACTCACAAGATTAACCTACAATTGCTCACGTCCTTCTGCAACTGCACTACCCATCAGCATCCAGTCGATGACTTCATATGGTGAGATCCCTTTGGTCAGCTGGGATCAGCTGTCCTGGCTGTGCCTCATCCCAGTTTCTTGTGCCCCCCAGCCTACTCGTTGGTGGGGTGGGGTGAGAAGCTGGAAAGTCCTTGACTTAGTATAAACACTACATAGCCAAAACTGTAACATCAGTGTGTTATCAACATTATTCTCATCCTAAATCCAAAACACATGCACCGTACCACATACTAGAAAGAAAGTTAATTCTATCCCAGCTGAAAAGAGCACCAACTAATCCTTGTATTTACATATATTTACCTTTTCAAGCATCTATTCACCTACAAAAAGATAAAAAAAATTAGTCTGACAAATATGAGTCTGCATTGCAATGGTACATACAAATGTGCATTAACATTTGAAATGCTTATTGCATCTGTAGATGTAAGTTTGAATAATTTGTGTGTTCGCAAAGATGATGTAAAATACCTCTTCAGGTTTCTTCATCATCCACAGTAATTGCATTGCATGAGAAGAGGGCTACGAATTATTTTAGTATGCCTGTCCCATCCTTGGAAATTCCCAGTTTGTTATGCCCTGATTAGTCAGGACTATGACTCAAGTTCACCAGTTCCCAGGTCAGGATTAAGGTAAAACAAGACCAGAGATGCTCCAATGCACAACACACTAATTTATTTGAGGAGAACAATATAGGTGCGGTAAGAAAATTTTAGGTGCTAACACGGGTATCAACAGGTTCAGAAAATAACTTCAAGTATGGTGTGATATGAAAATAACTTCAGGTGAATCATCAATATTGGTAAAATTCCATGTGTTTAAACCTTGCAATATCTAACGGTTCAAATCTTACAATTTATGAGAGGAAACAGAGAGAGAAAAAAAAGAGTATGAGAGAAAGAGAAGACAGAAAACAAAAGGAAGAGTTCTCCAGTCCTGGGTCAGCCAGTCAGCTGAGACATCCACACTGCGCACAGCCCAACTCCTCCTCCAAGTGGCCATTTGGACCCTTATCATGTGCAGTTGGGGCTTCCAGAATCTTCTTGCCGTGGATGGGGACCCTGATGGTGTGCAGCCTCTGCCCTCCCCTGCACGGCACCAGGAGGGTGCTGAATCCCCCCCTCCAACTCTCTTCCCCCTCCTTTGTCACCACAGTTGTCCCCCACATCCCGGCCCCGGCCAAACTTCTCTAGCGAATGTTTGAGACATCGGCTCTGGTACCACTGGATTGTCACAGAGTCCTTGCGTTCTAGTGACCTTGGGAGTTCTGAAAAGGGATGACAGTTTTGGTGTTCTCCCGTGTGGGGATGGCAGGGAAAGGAGAACAGGCTGAACTCAGAGGGAGAAAAAACACCTGTCAATTTTGTGTTCCATCTGCAAGCAGACAAAGCCAAAATTATTCTGATGTATTTTTCTCCTATGAGTTTAGTTTTAATATAGTTGACACATCCTAACACGCTACAGACAGCTCAGGACACTGACATTAGTCAAAATACTTGTTTTTACTAAAATTTCTTTAAAAGAGACAATGGGGCCACAGTGCCCCATAACAGCTTGACAGACTTACATCTAGCATCCTTCAGTTCACTCTAGCCTTCTGCTTTTAAATCAGTTAAGCCTGACAGCATCTTTTAGCATCAATAAATCTAACAATTCTTACTAGCCTCTGAAGAAGAGTATTGGATGGTCGAGAGGAGCGTGACAGAGGCTCAGCTGCAGAAACTGAGAATGGCCCTTTCCACCCCTCTTCGATATACAGACTCAGTGACAAGGGGATTCTGGGAGCTCTTGACACGAAAGAGATCAGAATCCTTGCCTGCTCCATCAGAAAGTACCTTTCCTTACAGCTTAGTTCCTTCTATTTTCAAACAAACAATGACTAATTCTTTCATAGAACAGGTTTGGAGGGAAGACAATACGCAAGCTGAAGTTTTTTTTAAAGGCCAACATACCAGGTACTTTAGCTACAAGCATCCGAGTAATTCACAGACAAGATAAAACAACGATTTTCAAGGTGTGGCCAAAAGATTCCTGGGAGCACTTTGCTACAAGCAGCTCATAAAAATTTTGCATGAACAAGAGCTGCATGCTACATACCTGTTCCTGTCTGTAGCTCTTCAATTTTGTTTTTAACCCCCCACTTTCTTCCCTCCCAGTTATTACCATGCAAGGAATTGTGGCAAGATTATAAATGACACATAATAAAGAAAGTTCTGTGCAAGGCGTTTGACCGTTTCAGATCTCCCCCAGAGATAAATACTACATCTTGCAGCTGGATTCCTGCCCAGGGCAGAAAGCTGAGCAGTTACGGAAAGGATTAAGTTTAAACAGTAGTGTTGCTAAGGAACATTTCTACATCATGAAATAAGATAAAACATGAACAGTAAGAGTCAGATTTAGTTATTACCTAAACTATTACTGAACCCAGCTCTTGCTCTTCTTTTCTTGTCCATAATTATGGAAAACATCGGGTTTAGGTGATCGGAGTATATTTAAACAAAAATATATGCATTGCACAAGAACAAAACCAACACCGAGCTTGCAAAGATTTTCATTTCACGTAAGAAATTAAAATGATGCGTTAGTGGAGAAGTGTAAATGGGAATATTTTAGTAGCCAAAATAAATATTTAATAAAAACCACACACCCACAACAAAGTATCAAAAGAACAGAACAGTATTTGGAAGGATACTATTTACATTTCTTTGTGTTAAACATTGCTAATTTCAGTGACTTATTATCGCACTTCCTTCAGCAATCATTGCTTATATTAGTCTTCCAAAAAGTCATGAGAATAGAAACACCGTTCCAATGACGGAAACAGTAAAGCCAGTTTGCTACACACAAGGAAGAATTTACTACACCAAGGAGTCAATCCACAGCCGTTGATACAAAGTCAACAAGGACTACTGCATAGCATACTGGTTATTGTACCAAAAGTGCATCAATCAGCATTCCAGGAAGTGGGGAAAAAGTGATAGAATCAAACTTATTTTATATAATTTTGAAAAACAACCAGATGATTGACACTTGAAGAAAAACCACACACTTCCTTTAAAAGTAAAAGCATAATCTAAAGATCTTAAGAGCACCATAAAAATTCTATCAGGTAAAACTACTAAACATTAGCACTGTTACATAAAGAATAATTAAAAGACTATTGTATCATTCCATATTTGGAACACAACTGAAAATTTTAGTGTTTTTGTTGCATCTCCCTATACTACAACCAGTGGCATTTTGATATCTTTTTGTTAAGTTCTGGAAACAAATAATGCAAAGAAAACCCCTTTTTTTCCCCATGTATAGCAGAGGTCCAGAGAGATTTTAGCTAATGATGTGTAAACTGAAACGTAGATAGTGTTAATACAAACAGATTTATATGGGGGAAAGCTGTAGTGTCTGGCTTATTCCATTAAGTTGTTACACCAATTCTTTGAAAGTAGCATTAATGAATATCCCTGATTACCACTGATTTTAATGAGTGCTTTTTTTCTCACTATTAGGATTCTGCATTTAAGATTATTCTCAACCCCTTCTCTTTGATTCCTGCCTGTCCCTCACATCACATTTGAAAGTTGCAGTTTTCTCACATACAGCATTGCAAAGCCTTTTGCTGCTTGCTAAGTGATATGCAGTCAATGCTATTTCTGAGACCATTCTCCAGTTGGATCACCTACTAAACAATAATTAAAAATAGTACTCTCCCCTCCTTCTATTGTGACATGATACAGACTATTCACCATTTAATATACGTTCAATCTCTTCTAGTCTTTTCAAAGCAGCAACTCTCTTTTTCTCAATGTCTTTGATTTCTTTTGTAGATTTTTTGGGAGTCTCTTTGTCCATATTGTTTTTCTCTGTTCGTTTCTTATTTTTTGAGTGCCCTTTACTGTTATCAACTGTTGTTTGGGTGGTTTTCTGCTCGTTTTTTACTTCTTTCAAATTTTGAAACAAATTTTTTTTTTCTTCTGCAGCCGCAGTCCCAGGCCCAGTCCCATCTGCTGGAAGAGATGACTGCCCTGCAGCACCGAGGGATGCAATTTTACTCCTGACTATGCTCAGATGGCGCTGAATATACTCCTCGTGAGGTGCCAGTGCCAGCGTTTCCACCAAGCATTTTTCTGCCTTTATTAAGTTCCGTTCCTCAAAGTAAACCACACAAAGATTATGTTTTCCTTGTACGTTGCTGGGATCCAGTTCCAAAATTTTTTCAAAACACTTTTTTGCTCCAGCGATATCCTTCTTTTGGTTCATCAGGATATCTCCTTTCAAAATCAGACCTTTGGTATGATCAGGGTAGTATCTCAGTAGGTCTTCCAGGACAGGCAAAGCCATCAATTCCTTTGCTGTCTGAGAATAAAGCAGTGCCAAATTGAACAAAGCACTTCGGAAGTTTGGCTGCAGCCTTATAGCTTTCTTCATCCACGCCTCTGCTTCCGTATCTTTTTTGTCATCCATTGCCAGCATGCCCAAGTTGAAGTACCCATTTGCGTCCTGGGGTTCTTCTCTCACATAATGCAACAGTCTCTGTTTAGCTTCAGGTCTAAGCCGAGCATCACCTAAATGACAGAAAACACATTTCATTATAGATCTAGTCTGAAGGGTTTTTAGACCAGGCCTTTAAAATGCTCACTTTTATACCAATTAAAATGTAACGCCTTTAACACATCTGTGAAAGGGCTGAAAATGCCGCTTTTCATCCTTGCTGCGTAACAGCCAAAGTGAGTGACATCTGCCTTCTCCACGCTGCCCAACCAGGCAGGGCTGGCCTGTGGCCAAAGTCAGCAGCCTTATTCCACCAACTGCCGAGTTAAGTTTCCCTTTGGTAGAAGGGATGCAAAAGGCACCTCTACAGGTTTGAATTAAGTTATCTGTGTGTATGGTTGAGCGAATGGAATGTAGAGAAGACATCAGTTTTGACAAACCAGCCCTCACAGAGGTAAGCTTGGAATGGAAGATCTCGTTTCGTTAAAGACAGACTGAGGCGGAAATCACACAGGGTGACTTCAATATAGCCAGTCTAAAATTTCTTCTAACCCCAAATGAATAAAGTCTGTTAACTACTATATTTTAATTTGAATCAAGTTTGGAGAAACTTTAGTAAGATAATTTTATGTGGTAAAACCAGGATTAGCTAGGCGGACTTAAATCATCCTAATTAGCAGTATTACAGAGGAACCTATGAAAACATTCACAGTACCTATGGCTAAACTTAAAGCCTACAGAAATCAGCTATATTTTTTAGTCACTGAAGAATGAAAATCAATCAATAAAAATGCAAAACATAGATATTACGTATTTTTTACTAAACACGATTTTCCCCCCAAGATTATACAGGCACAACTTTGCCTATGTTTGTGTAACGCTATTCCTTATATAAGAAGTTATGCTGTAAAAAAAGTACCTGTATTAAAAGGTGCTGGTCAGTTAAGGTATGTGCACACTTTGCACAAATTCTATACACTATCAATAAATTATTAAGCTGACTATTAGAATAAACAGTTTATTTCTTTGATGATGCTATGAACTTCTGCTGTCCAAAAATAAAACAGTTTGTTAAAAAAAGATAAAATCAGATCGTATAGATCCTGTAAATGCAAATGCACAATATTTAAAGAAGGGAACACAAGCATACCAGATTCCTGCATCAGCAGTGCTGAGTTGAATAAGGCCAGTTTATGTGCTGGGTTGAGTTCTAGCGCTCGGTTAAAATTCTTCAGGGCTTCTGTTGGATCCTTCAGTTCAATGTAAACGATTGCCAAGTTGTACCACAGGTCTGCATTGGTTCTGTCTAGCTCCAGAGCTCTAAGATAAGCTTCCTTAGCTTTCAGAGGTTTGTTCATTTTTAAAAGTAATTCTCCCCTGTTGAAGAACCAGATTTAACCTTCAACTTTTAGTCATAGTAATATGAAAACAATTGACAGGGTTTTTTTTAGAAGTTTGCCTTCCTGTAGAGAGTGATGTGTTTTTTTCTTTTTTTTGGTGTATTTGTTTGCTTTAAACTTAAAACAATACAGGACCTTCTTTAGCTAACACTCCCACAGCTTTCAGCTCTCAACAAATGCATCCACAGATAAAAAAAAAGTTAAAGGTTCCCAATATTGGCTCTGTAACTACATTCTAACAGCTATAGATTAGTCATCTCTGCAGCTCCCTAAGTGCCAATGGGAATCAGAACTGACAAAATAGTGAACAGAAGCCTCAAGACCTATAGCCACATTACTATTATCTACTCAGCTGATATTTATGTGCTTTTCAGTTAAGTCTTGCATTTTGTGGACCACCTTTAACAAAGAAGGATAAAGAAAGCTCCATGATACAGGCTAATCAAAAGCTTTTTAGTTAAAAAAAGCTAAATCTCTAGGAGATTAGAAATTTGAGTCTGAGATTCCTGAAGAAATCTAATGGAAGCATCTTGCTATACAATGCTGGAATACACAGCCTATGTGGAAACACACCATTTGAAACAAGAATTTAAAAGATTGGGGCTTGTAAAGAATAATTGATCATTGCCCCAAATCTTCATCTTCTCATTTGGAAATAAATTAATTCCAGCAGCTAATTCAACAGTATGAACTAAATATTGTTCTTAATGCTGCAAATACATACATGTTTATTGAAGAATATGCATCTCTAAAATTAGGACACTTACCTGCTGATGTAAGCCTGTTTGAAATCTGGCCTCATACTAATTGCTTGTCGATATAATTGATCTGCTTCTTCAAGACGAGATTCATTTGCTCGAATTAAGTTTGCAAGATTGATATAAACATTGAGATGGTTAGGAGCAACTCTTGCTGCATACTTTTTACCTGGAATAATCTGTCAAAAACAATATATGTACCAAGCACAGATGAGTGAAAATATGAAAGGCAATCAGTATAGGTCTTCACTCTGCTAAATTTGTTTTGGGGTCTTAGTGATTATAAGTAGCAATTCTACTTTCCCAGAAAATCATACCAAAATATAATCAGAATATTTTTTCTTCTTTAGTTCCATGAAGACACTGATGACTTTTATATCATATTTAAGATATCAGTTAATTAAGCTCTGCTACTACCTAATTTGGTTTATGTACATAGCCATTAGAAACCAACCAGACCTTGCAAAAACCTCCCCCGTGCAGACCAAGATTATTTCCTAAAACCTAAACTGATGTTCTGGCAGACATTTTCATTGACCCTCCAGCTCCAGGTAAGTGTAAGTAACATTTAATCAGCCACAATACAGAAGATAAAAATTAGTCAGGAAAGAAGAAAATGCTATGACATTGTAACTGTTGTACTGTTCATCTACAATCTTCCTACCGTTTCACAATACAAACTTTTTCATGTCATACTCAAGGGACTGGTGATTTTTGTTGTCAGTCTCATTTTAGCCATAGCTTTTGTTACTACCTTCATACCTTCTCCAAATTATTCCTTATTAGAAAAAGTAATTGTTGCAGTGCGCCTCCTGGAGACAGAGGTTTCTGTTGCCTCTTTGTCCCCAAACATGGGCACACATCCAGAATTTTCTACCTTTCCCAGGTTGTGGTTGGCTTAGCCACAAGACCAATCCCCTAACACCCATTGGACCCCTGACCTGTAGGTAACCCATCTCTGTACCTTTACAGGACAATGCCTTTTGTAAACCCACCTACCTACCTGTTAAAAACCCCTGGCTCCAAGGCCACATGCTCTTTTGCTTCTCCCCCTGGGGTGGATGCTGTTTCAGTGCCTGCCTCAGGTGTTTTTTGTTTGTTATTTTCATGTTATTAAAACCTTTTATTTTGGAAGAAAGCGATCGTTGCCCATCACTCCTTTACTCGCCACTGTCCTCCTCTTCGCTGAAGACCACCCTGGAGGTACCACTGGGGTCCCGCTGGGGGTGTTTTCTTCCCAGGCAAAACCAGCAGGTTTAAAACCCTTTAATATATTTTTGGAAAGTAATAACTGCTTGGTATAAATATAACTTAACAAATGGTAAAGGTAACAAAGGACATGCTTTTACAAGCGTGTTCAGGCAAAGGTTTTTTTTCTTGCTGCTGTGGCTACCTCCTCCCACCTCGAAGGCTGCATTACGCCTTCTCTTGGGGGAGCAGAAACTCAGTCATCATCAATGTATTAGCTGTGAGGGAAAATAAACCCACTGTGACTAGAAACTGTAGGTGTACATTTTTAACTGCTGCTTTCTTTTATATCCTCAATTTAAAAACAAAAAAACCCTCAAAACAACCAAAACAAAACAACAACAAAAAAACCAACACCAAAAACCAACACAACAAAAAACCGAACAAAACAGCAGTATAAAAAGTAACTTATAACACATTTAACAAAAAAGCTCCAAGTTTGCATTCTATAGTGGCCATAACTGTACACAGCCTACTCTTTTAATAGATAGGTTTAAAAAAATCCTAACAACTTTAAAGTATACAGCAACACAGAACTTCAGGAAAAATACAAAAACATATAATGAATATAGGTCTGAAAGATTTCCCTTCCTGTGATGGTAGATAAAAATAAAGTTACTAATTACCTGGGGCATCAGTGATTTGGCAATCAGATATGATTCTTCGGCTTCTTTAGTTTTGTTTAAGTTTTTGTAAGTCCTTCCTACATTCATGTGGGCACCAATATCATCTTAATAAAGAAAAACATGAAATTTCAAATACTTCCATGCACTGAGTATCAGGAAAATAAATACCTATGCCTTCTGAGTAGTGTGAAGTACAGGAACTGCATAAAGAACAACAATAAGAAAAGCAATTCTATACTCTTTTTCATCTTAATTGTGAAGCTAATAATTTAACCATGAACCAAAGATGGATTATAAATTTACCTGGGAAATGGTAAAAAAACTGAGGTCATACTTCCACATGTCTATCTTGCTGTATTACAGGCACAAAAATTGAAGGCTAAAAAAAAAAAGATTGTCCAGTACCACCTAGAAGTTCTTTTGCAACATTATGGAACATAGAGCAAATGTGTACTTTGATACTATCTAGATTTTCTGATATGCCTCCTTAATTTTAAACCGGAAAATTAAAATATATGTATCATAAGAAATTACAGTTTTAGGTTAATTCAGAAAGAACATAATCCAAATAATAGTTTTAAAAGGAAATTCTTTGTATCTTTCTGCAGATAGAAACTTTTCTGAAGAACATTTTCCAGTTCATTTCCAAATACTATGGATCAATTAACTTAGTGTATGACACTGTCTGAACACTCAGATGGAGAAAAACAGATCACCGAGAAGATTTTTGTTATGTAAAGTAAGCATACTGATTGATATGCCAGGAGTGTGGAGGTGCCGTTCAATGGCAATTAGTCAAAGGTTTTACCTGGTTGCACCTGCGTGGCTTGTATGAAGAACTGAAGAGCTCTTTCAAAATTCTTTTCATTTTCTAACGCATGCCCCACATTGTTCCATAGTTTTGCATTGTTCTTATTTACCTAAAACCAGTAAAAAGATGCCAATGCATAAGGTATTAAGCTGACATCATGCAAAAATTGATTTTAACTATGTCTTACAGATGTAAAAGCATACAGCAAATGACAGATGTCATCAAGTTGCTATACGTAAAGGAAAACAAAACACTCCCTACAGAATGATGAACTTGTTGCTCAACATCCCATTTTTTTTTTAGTTGTTTGCCCTTCAAGATATCAAACGGTTTAATATTCATTACAACTGTTATGGGATGTTGTACAAAGAATTCTATCATGCCATAGGCACACTGAAGAAATTAGTCTATGCATGAAACTTTTTGTCGATTTTTTGTACTGAAACGCGCTACGCTCTCATCCAGATAAGAGAATACATTCAACTGCTTTAACACAAAATTTCCACCTATTGCTTGCACATGAACTCCCATGTGTGCATCAACACTGCTTTTAAAGCATTCCCAAAAGCAACTAATTAGATGTTGATACTGTCTACGTAGAAATAAAAGTGGCAAAACAAGCATAATTTCTCTCCGTTTTTATCATGCTCTACTGCAGCTCTCTCAGAAGAACAGCAACACAACCTTTCCAGTATTCCTTTCAAAGAGAACACAGTACCTTTAGAGCTGACATAAACAACGTGTACTCTGACTCCCAATCCCAGTTTCTGTGCAGTGTTTTTAAGGCATGAGTGAACAGTACCGCAGCCAAACAGGCCCATGAGATTTTTCTGAGCATACTATTAAATAAAACAAACAAAGATTTGTTATAAGCACACAATTCTGATTTATTCTAGTATAAGTCTCTCATACACTAGGAGTCCAATAACCCAAGGACCATATTTGTGAGTAGTACGTTCCAATTTAATTGCCTCACCGCTAAATAGTGTGCTCCAAAATTTGAAAGGAAATAATGTTCAATTTCAAGTTAATTTTGTTGTTTACCTGATTTATTGTTAGTACTTGTAATTCATTTAATAAAAGCACCTGCAATCCACATAACAATGTAAACAAAAAACATAAAAATATACTTCTGTTAGAGCTTATCTGTATTTTAAGGCAATGAACACAATCATGATGTCACACAGTGAGGTTCTTCAAAACACTGTACAAAATGTTAAAAATTAAAAAAGCAACTAAAGTATCATCTCATCTTTCTGTTTCCTACCAGCCAGTTCCACACAAATTCTTTACTGCACACACCATTAATCTTTCCTACACTCTAGAACACATCTCAATACAGGTCTGCTGTGAAGACTACCCAATTTTCCATAAACAAATAAAATTCTAGTTCTACTGCAGTATTTAGGAGAAAGGCTGAATGTCTTTCTAGCAATTTTATTTTTAAAGCTGTAAATTGGGGCAGAAATTACTTTCTGTGACAAGCTTGTCAGGAACATCATCTAGATTTTGTGCAGTTTATTTCTCTGGAATTTAAACATGACTGTCTTTAACCACATCGGATATAAACCACACACTATAACGTGCTGGTCATTTGGTCTCTGAATTCTAATTTAATAATGAAAAAAACCATGTTAAACAGCTAGCAACTTCTCTGCAATTATAAATATAATTTGGTTTTTAAAAATCTCATTCTTGAGCAGACATACGTCTGTTCACCACTGCCAGCTATTTGTTGTACTTGACTTATGCAATGAGCTGTTCACACTGCTGTGTACTTCATGAGAGTTTGGTAAAAACTGAAAGGCTTTTTTTTCCCCTCCATTTTTAAAGCTATAGAAAAGGCTGCAGAGACAGTAAGACTATTGTGCTTAGTTTTAAAAAACATATTAGAAAATAAAAAGTAGAACAGCAGAATTGAGAGAAATTCTTTAACATTAGCAAAGTGACTAGACAACTGGAATATACCAGCCAAGAAATTTTTTTTCCTAATCCTTAAAAATGTCTAGGATTTAAACAGAAAATATTTGCATTTCTTTACAGAACAGAGAGAGGTTATACTGCTAAGCTCATAAGTAAAGTCCATTTTGTAGCAAAGTGTAATGTAAGTTACATTGCATTCTAAAAATGTTTGGTTCAGTCTGAGGCTTTACATATATATATATGTATATATAAAAAGATACATATATAGATATACTTCAAATAAACATCACAGTACATTCAGAATAATCCACTGGTCTTCTAAGAACTTCCTTGTTGTCATTTGTTCATGCGACTGCTAAATGGTTTCTTGGTTATTACTCTATGTTGATTAAGGACTTGAAACAGAGTAAGAGCTGTAACAGAATAAATTCATACTGGTAAAAGCTCTACTGGGAAAGCTAGTAATTACAAAGATGGTTATGCTTCATTAAATTACGATGAGTTAAACCTGTCATAGGTAAAACTATCCTACCTTTTATTTGACAATTTCCTCCATCCATGTGCTACTAGAATGCAGAATCCCATGCTAGGAACATACAACACTCGTTCTGCTACTACGAATCCAACAGG
>NW_008611783.1:20107-24431 GCF_000691845.1 Merops nubicus | reverse complement strand
AACGGTAGCACTATTAAGCAGAGTGCCTAGAAAAGAAATGCAAATGAATTGGTAATCAAGATTAGGCAGTGACAAAATGTACCCAAAAATCAAATTACCAAGGGATTAAAAAAAAAAAAAAAATCCCAGAAAAAGACATACATAGTAGAAACTTGTTTTTTTTTCTTTTAAACACTAAGATCAGTTTCATAGAGCCTTACTTAAGGGCTTTACAAGTGTAATTGCTTTTCAATACCACAGAAAAGACCAGCTGTATGACAAAACACTAGGATCAAAGGATCAAATTCAAAACAATGTTTTAATACGTGTTCCACATACAAAAACATGACAGTCTGAGAACCTCAGACATTCTCTTTTATAACAATTAAAAATTTATACCACCTTAAATGACTCATAAAGCAGTTATTTTTACAATACAATAAAGTTGCATTTTCAGTTTCTGTAAAAATTGTGAATAAAAAAAAAAAAATCAGAATCAGCTACTGAATAAACATCGGTGTTTAACAGAGCATTAAGGGCACCCTGAAATACCTAAAATGACAATGAACTTCAGAACTGCAGTTCTTAGGTTGGTAATACACATCTTAGCAAAAGGTGTATTTATTAAAAGACATGTGAAATCCACCCACTGCAAAGGAAGTGGACAGGAACGTTTGCTTCAAGTCCTCAGTCACTGTTAAATAGCAGCTTTACAATCTCTGGTACCAGAAAAGACTTAAACAATTATTTCTAAATATCTGGCCTCCAAGTTACAAAAAGAAAAAAAAAAATCCCTACAGAAACGGAATGTTTCTTTGAAGAAAGAAAAAGGAATTTTCCATTTCAATACAACTGGGTGTCACCTTCTATCTCAACCGAAGCGTAACTTTTAACTGCCTTTTCCATGCTAAAATAATTAACATGTCCAGTTTGAAAGTCAGGCTAGGATTTCACATATAAAAATGCAACACTGATTAGAAACTTCAAGTAAGGATTTAGGTTATATTTCCATGGGCCAAGAATATGCACACAGATCATTAAATGGCTCAGCTGATCCACAGTAATTCACTAAGCTACACAAAAAGAAATACGTAATTGAGCCTTGAAGAAATTGTAACACAAAAAAGTGTGTTGATCACTTGGGGACAAAATTTAATTAAATGCCATTTCACATTCCTCTCCCTTTCTCTTTTACATTTATATAGCAGGTGCTTCTTGTAGAGCACCTACCAATCTGTAAAAGCCTCAATACAGAACTCTATTATACATCTTTGTAATCGACTTTGAAATGCAGGATTCATCATTCTATCCCCAAGCCAGTCCTTTTATGAGTTTTTAATGTAGCTATAGCAAATGCCTTCACACTTCTGGGGGTGGATTATAGGAAGCGAGGGTATCATTCTACATTTCATTCTAGTTTGAGCAGCCAAGCACATTTGTGAGTGCAAAAGTGTACAAAAGCATGTTCAAAGTGTTCTTTAGCAAACAATGTGCTGTTTTGCAATGCTTTTACTGAATAAACTGTATTTAGCTTTATAATGTGCATAAGGTTTGTACATAGGCTTAAGTGTATTAATTTATGTTATGAAATCTTCTGATAAACTGATTGAAGAAGTGACCTCAGAACCTTTAAAAAAATCTTTTACATTATTTATCAAAAAAGGCAGGTTGTTGTGTTGTGGCTTTTTTGCTTTGTTTTGTTTTAACATAGGAAGGACATTGGTCCCACGACGTCATGAGGTTAACCTCTAGAGTGGAAGCTAGTTCCTTCCCATGGGTTTGAGTAGAAAGGATTCTGCAGCTGATATAGTAAGTACTGGGTCTTCAGTGAGTGCTTATGGCATAGGCATCTACTAAATGGTTTTTGCACATTCTGTTCCACGCAATTCCTCTGACAACAAATGTTACACAACACTTTGCTGAGCTTCTCTTTAGATCATTATGCCTCTCCTTAGTACACTGTCCTTCAAATACAATTTCTTGGGCAACAGACTCAAAGCCCTAGTGCAGATAAAAATGCATTCTTTTTTTTTTTTTGTATCGTAGTCTTTCAGCAGATGCAGTCTCTGTTCAAAAAATATCCTGCTCAAGGCAACTGAAAAAAAAACCAAACCAGAAACAACAAAAAAAGAGAAAACATTAAAGCATATAGGGAGAAAAAAGCATATGACAAAAAACCAAAATACTATCATAAACTATGAAAAGTATCTGAACTGCCCAGTAACCAGTCAAATGTTCACAGGAGAACATTTCAAAACCTGAGTGAGATGTAAGCATAGAAGTAGAAAAATAAATAGTTCAATTTAGAATTACTGATGTCTTGGCACAAAACTTAAAAGTGTTAAAAACTTACTCCAAGAAGCCTAAGGATGCCTGTCTGTTCCTGACATCTGCACAGTAACAAGCTACCAAAGTTTGTGGATGAGAGCATGGAGTTCTGTCTTATCAGAAGAGTAATAAAACACTGTTGTTTGGGATACTTAGGAAGTATCAGAAGATACTAAAAGGCTTTTATTAAATTTCACCAGCAATAAATGAATGTCTACACCCAAGAAAATCTATGAACAAGGGCCATGGTCAGAGCTTGATTCTGAAACAACACCAAAGTAGTTCTAGATTAGTACTATCCTTAGTTACAGAACAATTTCAATATGTATAGTGTAACCTACTTATAAAGGTCACTTAGTCTGACAGTTGAGTTACCTGACTCTTCACAGAGATAACGTAAACAGAAAATTTAAGAGAATTTAACTACTCAGACGTTTCAAGGGCATGTCCTTTACTAGTATAAGAATAATTGATTACTTCAAGCAGCATAATGACATCAACCTGCCAAAGCATGTGTTCCAATTTATAATAAACAATCTCATTTTTATTAGTTTAATATTGTTAATTGGCAAAAAAGAAAAAAGCTAAATTCATCTGCTTTGTCCTCTCCTAGTTCTATTATTTTGAAAAGACGATTTTAGAACAAAAATTGAAAGAAGACAAAATGAAACATAATATACCCACTTACCAGAGTTATATTTTCCTGGAGATAACTGGTATCAAACAGATGAAAACTGACTGAAAATGTCTCCTTCAACTTTTCCATCTCCCAACAATGAGTTCATCCTGTGAGACGGTACTTGGAGAGAATTGTGCAATGTGCACTGGCACTTGAGGAAGTGAGAGAAGGAATCCCTTCTTTCTGTCTTGTCCCTCAAGCAATACAGCTCCAAATCCGTACTCACATCAGCAAATACAGAAAGACATGTTCAGACATACTTGCAACTTCCCTTCTCTTTTGCATTTTGGATCCCTCTCTCTTGCTTTTTTGTTTTGCAAAGTCTAAACAAACATCTTTAATTCTGAAGCAGGTCTAAGGTTGTACCTTTTCTGATCTCATAAACAAAATAACTTGAGACTTTTCTCCTCAATCAGGCTTCAGCACAACTTCTCAGGGTCTCTTTGAGCTAGTGGAAGAGCCCTAACACGCTAGAGATTTGTAACATCAGACTTACAATGTCCTCCCTCCTTTAGAGTGATACACACTAGAGTGTGAACCATCAAACAGTGCAGTCAGTTATGGTACCAACTGTGATGAAGGCACCATTGTAGTAATACCACATGGCTTCCATATGGGTAGCACATAGAATCATACCTGCCATAGTATTAGTTTATTTTGACCAGCACAAATTTCAGGCTTTTATCAGCAGAAATGAGAACCAAGTGTGTAAAAAAAGGCTTTAAAACCTGGTAATTCAACCTAGTTACCTGGAACATTGTCATAATCTGTGTAAATCTGTATCACTAAATATTCACTTTTTTCACTTTAAAGATGGCATTACGATTTCTCTAGTAAGTCAGTCTGAGAAGCCACCAGAAAAAAAACTGTTCTCTCCCCTCCTCTCTCTTGGTAGACTATGCAGTCTACACCAGGACATTAACGGCTTACTGGAAAGCAGAAATAGGCTTTGGCCTACAGTGCTGTTGCACACTAGAGTACATAACAATTAATTTTTAATATAAAATATTGCATTCGCATTTCCTAAGAAATTAGCTTCCAGGCACTTAGACATTATGTTGGGAAAACACCCAGCATCATACTGAAAGTTATACACACAGCGTAGGTATATATTAAAGGAAAACAACTTTCATTAAACAAGAATTATGCTGTGTTAAGCAACTCTGAGGCTCACCCTCTGTAGCGAATGATCTCAGAAGACTCTTCCTATAGAAACCACTTGGAATAATAAAAACCAATATAAAAAAAACTAAGCCACCCTCAAACAATGGGACTAACAACTTAACGACCTGTAACAACGTACACTGACAACTCCGCTAAGCCTTTTGTCTTCTGAGC
>NW_008611783.1:17148-20093 GCF_000691845.1 Merops nubicus | reverse complement strand
AGGGAAATAAAGAACCATAAAGTTCAAGAGCAGTCCTATGAAACAAGTGAACCACTCTCCACACACACCTGTAGTGCTATCAGTGCACAGGAGGAAAATTGTTTCAGCTTATGTAAACAGGAAGATTAAACTACTACTTCACACTTTTAAAAGTGTTGTAAAACTACAACATTTTTTTCTGTGTATGTCACCTTGCACATTTATTACAGCAATAAGCTATCTAAATTTCTTTTCTTCCTACATAGTTTCCAAATACAGGACAAGAGGCTTAATCAGTGATACTATAGACCAAGGACACCGAGGTGCTGGAGTGGGTCCAGAGAAGGGCAACGAAGCTGCTGAAGGGTCTGGGGAACATGTCTTATGAGGAGTGGCTGAGGGAACTGGGCTTGTTTAGCCTGAAGAAGAGGAGGCTGAGGGGAGACCTTATTGCTCTCTACAACTACCTAAAAGGAGGTTGTAGTGAAATGGGTGTTGGTCTCTTCTTCCAGGCTACTAGCAACAGACAAGAAGAAACGGGCTCAAGTTGCACCAGGGGAGGTTTAGATTGGATACTAGTAAGAACTGCTTTGCTGAAAGAGTGGCGAGGCACTGGACCAGGCTGCCCAAGGAGGTGTTAGAGTCACCATCCCCGCAGGTGTTCAAAAATGTGAAGATGTGGCACTTCAGGACATGGTTTAATGGTCATGGTAGTGTTGGGTGATGGCTGGACTTGATGATCTTAGAGGTCTTTTCCAACCTTAAAGATTCTATGATTTTCACGTATTTCCTAGTGGAACAAGTTGTCTCACTCAGTGACAAAACAAGAAAATACATGAGTCAGAACTATAATCTTAGGTCTCTCTTTGAAGCAAACCAAATGTTTGTCAGCTGATTACCAAAGAAATCCTTAGTCTTAACTTGTTCGTAAATATTCCCACCCATCTGAAACTTTTGTTGGCAGAGCTACATATTAAAAAGTATGTTATTTCTGAAGCACACATAGATCTATGCATGCAGGTTTGTTACACAAACGCATCACTGATTTAATTAAAAAAAAAAAAGCAGTATCAGGTAATCATTACTCTTGTGGAAATTTGCAATGGACAATCAAAAAGACTACTGGGTTTGAATGAAAAAGTAATAGCTCATTTGTTCCCCTCCATTTCCTTCAAAATAGCCTTTCCTGTTAATCCATTTCTGTTCTAAGGTCATACAATACTGAAAAACAGGAATTGATCTTACAGACTGACAAAATTAGTTTTTTCTTTACAATATGGAACAGACTACAGAAGAGTGCCTTTGTTAAAAGAATGACAACAAAATAGGAAAATATTCCTACATGCCAAAATATGTCTTTTTCTTTTACACCTATGAGAAAGAAAATCAAGTCACTTGCTAAATACGCATCACGACTACTGACAAATAAGGTAGATAGTCTGTAGGATGGAAACACATTCTGACCCTTAAGACCTATTTAAGTTCTGTTGAAAACTCCCATTTGCTAGTTGAGTTCTGAATACCTAAAAAAGGCCACAATACAATTTGCAAACACATAAGAAGGAGCATTCTCATCTCTTGTGTATTCTTCTCCATTTCATCCCTGACAGTCACATATTTAACTGTAATTCAACAGTTCTGTTACTACAGTTTATGTATTCATTCTAGCCCAAAAAGAGATGCATGTAAGGTCACAGCAGATCAGACACATGATCAAACAACCCAATCCACTTACATTCTTTAAAAAATGGACAAAATCAATGCACCATTCATACCATCAATACTGTCTTGGAGGAATCCCCAGGATATCGGAGACTGAAGACAATCAAAGATCCCAGGAAGCAAAAGAAGGTAAGGGTGGCAACATTTCTAACATCTAACAGAGACTCCACGAGAGGAATTGTTCCCATGGTCCAGTCACAGCATAATTCTGAGGGGTTGAGAAGCAGCCAGGCATTTACAGGGAGGAGGTAATTGAAAGTCAGCTGTCTTACTGGGGATGGACTAACAGCAGCTGGGTTATCAAACCTAAAGCAAAATAAAGGAGAGAAAAAAGCTTTTTGCAAAAAAGAAAAAAAAAGTATGGTCTTGATCCATTTTATGCTTAGAAAGCAGCAAACTTCAGATTCAGAGCTAGAACTACCAATTACAGACACGTAAAATATCCTAATCTTCCTGCATTTGTCAGGTGTGTAACTTGGGAACCATGCACAACAATCCATCTTAGTGTGGGATGAAGCCAAAACTGGCCTGGGATATCACCAACCTAAGCTGAAAAAAACTTACTTTGGAGTTTGGAAGGTTTGCGGTATTCAGCTAAGGTTCAAACACGTAGCCAATTAAAAATACTTTGGTAATAAAACAATTAATAGCTGTTCAGCTATCTCAGTATTTTGGACATTACTGTCAACAGGTACTGAGATATACCATTTACCAATTCCATAATAAAATGTAATTAATATTGCTTACCAATATTAAAACATACACTTGAGTGTATTTTATATAATTCTTCCTTCAAATCTCACTAAGTCATGTCACTTAATATCAAGTTACTCTGTAAAGAAGAGACAGTTTACTATTACCTTGTAAACACTGGAAGTTGAGACTGGATAACCTGGACTCTGACAACTACAAGCAGCAGCGTGCTGAACATTAAGACAATGAGCTTCAACAGTGTCTGGAGCATAGAAAAAGGAATACTGCCCTTCCCTCGAAGAATCTGCACAGCCGTGTCCAACAGCAATGGCAAGGTGTACTGCAAAGGAAAAAGTGTTTATGATCACACTGTGTACTCATCACTCCCTTAGATAAATATGAGCACCTCATAATTGGTTTCTTGGTTTCCTCTAAATGCCTGCTCCAAACAGCTACTTAACTCGGCTTCTCAGAGCTTGCACAGCAACTCCCCAAAAGGAGGCCACCATTCTAATGTAAAAAACTCCATTCAAGTATTCTTGCTAACACTA
>NW_008611783.1:0-17117 GCF_000691845.1 Merops nubicus | reverse complement strand
GAACCTGTATGCCTGGAGGTCTGTATTTTACACTGACAGATTAAAAACTGTACCAGCTTTTGACACTTCGGTAAATCAAGTATGACCACGGAATAAATTTTGAAATCACCATTTTTAGAATTTTCAGCTCCTCTGAAAACTTGACGTATTGCTCCACATACACTTGTTGCCTGAACTACAGACATTGACAGGTTTTTGAGAACTGGTCAAACTTAGTTCATGCTACACCTGTGCCCTGAGAAGCAGCTTCAGTTTGGATTTTCTTTTCTCCTCTGTTGACTTACAAGAACTTTAACATTAAACTTTCATGAAATTGAGGATCAGATCAAAAGTATTGAAAGGAAGGAAGACTGGATTGAAAAGTATGGTCACATAATGGTGATTTCCTTAGAAATTAATTTTGCAAATTATATACTTATTCAATAGACTTGCTGTGAAAATGCAAACAGTTACATGTTTTTCTGTAAGCACACACACAAAAAGAAGTGATTTTGGTGCTTTGGCCTTGAATATATATCCGCAAGACAAATAATCTTTCAGCTTTTACTTGTGCAGTTTTTGCAAAATATTCTTTCAATTAAGGAATAGTAAACTAGAAAAAACTTTCTTAGAATATGCAATCTTATATTTTTAAATTGCATATGTTTTGACTATTAAAAAGTAAAAATTATCTCATTGCAGGAACAACGTGTTTCTCTGAACGGAAGTTATTATTTAAATATTATTAAGAATTAACTTTTAAGTTAATTTAAGAATTAACACTATTAACTTAAAGACTTACCAATGCTTATGAGGAAACCAATCAGATAAGAAACTAAACTTAAAGGTATTCTTAGAACAACAAATTTCACAACAATATTGCTGATTCATATCAGACTACTCCAAAACATCTGGCTATTCACTAGAATGTGATGAAATGCATTTGTTTATAATGTGTTCTCTATTTTTAGTACAGGAATTAAACCCAAATAATCCCTCACCTTTATGCACCTCAGATGTTATTCCAGACTGTTAACATGCTAGTCATTGCAAACCTCTGTCAACTAAAACCTTCAGTTGTCTTTAAAGACCTATCAATTCTTTATATGGCATCTAAAGGAATTCACTGGATTCACTCACCATGAACCATATATGCTAAACAATAGTTGAGTAAACAAATACCTGGAAAATGTAACACAACTACAGAGTTAGCCTGAACTGACAAAAATCAGTGCTGAAATATGATACTGCAAATTACTTAATGTCTCCTTACAGAATTCCAGAGAAGAAATCCAATTTATTTTTCAACAGCTTACCCCTTGAGCAACAAAGACTTCATACACACAGCATATCCCCACCACTGTTATTCCTTGTTCTTTACACAGTGTTGCAACAGCTACTAGAAACACAGTCACTGCAATTGGAGTCCACACTGCAAATAAAGACATTATTATGTTCCATCTCACAATAAAAATAAACATTTATTGAAGTATATTAAGCTAAAAAGTGAAGACACTGGCTCTCCATGTTTGAACTTGCTGTGTTCCATAAAAGGTATCCAGTACACCATTTGTTAAAGGCGAGATGACTAGTTTCACTCCACAGAAAATAATTTACATGTATGTTCTAAAATTCCTCCCGTAAATTGAAAGAACTAAAAGAAAGGCAGAAGACTACTACAGGAAAACAAAACCCCCTCTCTGTTCTAACTCACCAGAACAGTGTTTCAGATGGAATGCTTTACCGGGAATCAGGAACTTACACAAGGTCAATCTGACTTTGGGCAAGAGGCATGGCTCCTACCATCCCTGCTCAAACTCTGCAGTTCACTTTTGACCTCCTGAGGCATCTCAGCATACTTCCACTTACTTAAGAGAAATCAGTGACAGGGTCCCCTACTCTAGATAACTGAAAAAAAATAAGATATATGGAAGAAACAACTGAAAAAGTGCTTAAGTATTGAAGAGAAAAAAAAAAAAAGGGAATTGATAATGAAAAGTACTATTACGTGGGTATCTTGGTGCTGAAGAGTTCTTTGAACACCCTTGTTTAATCACCAATTGTCCCGGTTTTGGCTGGAATAGAATTAATTTTCTTCTTAATAGCTGGTACAGTACTGTCTTCTGGATTTAGGATGAGAATGATGTTGATTACACAGTGATGTTTTCAGTTGTTGCTAAGCAGTGAATATATTAAGCCAAGGACTTTTCAGCTTCTCATGCCTTTCCAGCAAAAAGGCTGGAGGGGCACAAGAAGCTGGGAGGGGATGCGACTAGGAGAGCTGACACAAACTGGCCAAGGGGATATTCCATCCCGTGTGGTGTCGTACACAGTATGTGACATGGGGGGAAGCTGGCCAGGGACCACTGCTCAGGAAGTGGTTGGGCTTCCATCACTGAGTGGTGAGCAACTGTGTGGTGCATCACTTGTCTTGTGTATCGCAATTCTTTGATTATCACCATTATGATTATTTTCCTTTCCTGTCCTACTAAACCATCTTTATCTCAGCCCATGAGTTTTACTGCTTCTTTTTTTCCTAATTCTCCCTCCCATGCCACTGGTGGCAGAGAGGCGAGCAAGCAGCTGTGTGGTGCTTAATTGTCACTTGGGGTTAACCAATGACACCAATACACTCATTACTATTTTAAGAGCCCTATTTTAGTGACACAGAAACGAAGTTTGTATATATTTTGTCAATCATTTACCTATGGTATTATCTGGCCCTTTAGATTTTGTATATGACAAAAAAGCAGCTAGAAAAAAGATAGATGACAAAAGCTCTGCTCTGCCCACAACTCCAGTTACCTGAAAAAGAAGAAAAAAACCCAAATTATTCTTTTAGTGAATATTCCAGTACTAGAATAGTGCATGACTAATATACTATCAAGATATCCATAAACAAGATCTGTAAACAAAGCAAAAAAGGCTAAGATTGACACTGCTTTCAGTTCAATCAGTACTGAATTCAAGAATAGGATGATACAGGTGGCTGGTGTGGGTGATGTGCCCCCATGTACCACATTTAAAGAGACAACTGAAGAAACGTTGTGCATACTTTTATCTTTAGTAATACCTGTCGTTACTGACATCCGATCCCCAGGATAGCTGCCACCCAACCTCTACCGTTGGGTGCCATCACAGTCACTGGCTTCAATGTGAAGGATGCTGCAAATGGCGTTTATTGCGCAGCTGCAATTGCTTATATAGCAGAAGCCACACCCACAAGGCCCCTCGTGGGCAGTCTGAGCTTTCCGTTACATCGCGAGATCTTCCGCACGCCGGTCCCTGCCTAGGGCGGGCTCTGCTCACCACAACAAATACCAAACACAAACAGCATTTGAGGCAGAATTTTGGCATAACTGCTTTCGCCATAACACCTGTAAGAAACTGGCTTTCATCAGTGGGAGCTTTAAGTGAAGCCTGACAAGGACTCTTGTACATATACAGCTTGCAGACAGTGGCACAGAGAAACTACTATTGTTATTTTTGTTCATAACTTTTCTGACTGACTGAAGAGATCCAAAAAAAACAGCACTCCCTTAACCGGTACTATGGCAGCTCTTAGGTGATCAGTCAAGAGTTACAAATAAATTGATGGCAAGCTCTGTGCAAGGCAGTTAAAGAATGACTCAGGCTTTACTACAGGCCTGGCAATTTTCTGAATGATAATTTGGTTGCCAATATTAAAATGGCAGGTAGTGCCCCTTTGGTAATGAGGCAGCAAGGAATGGATTTTATGAAAATCTGGACAAGTGCTGAAATTCATAGGGAAGAAGACTGTTTTGGAATCCCCAACTAAATAGGATTAATTTCCATTTTCAAAAAAACACTAAGGTGCAACCAACAATCAGAGATGGAAGACATGTCACTATTTTAATGGTCACCGTAGTAGCCACTGTGCTACAGTACCATTCAGGACTGCCTCTCTTCCTCATTTGCCCTGTTCTTTAACACCTCTGCATCTAAATTTTTGCAAGTAAGCTGGCTGAAAAGAGGCGTGCTATCCTGAGGAAGACATTCATACGTAATTAAGGAAACCTTGTAGCTAACCACTTAATTACGATGATGCTGAAAACTGACTTTCAACCATCTGGACCCAGGTAGAAGTTTTTATTGCTGCATACATCCTTGGTCAAGCACGATTGATCCTGCACAGCATTAAAAGAGAAACTCACTCAATATCCAAGGTCACAGTGTAAGGAAAAGTAATCAAACCCGAATCTGAAATCATGCTTGGTGCTTCCAAGGAAGCGGCGTATCTTTACCACAGGACTCACTGTACCGCCCACGGACAAAGCACGTTTCACAACCGACAGCAAATCAGTGTGTGTTAGCATTTTGGATAGTATGCAGGTATTTGTTTCCAAAACATCTTAAGACGTCTCAAGGATTTCTGGTCCAGATCTCAAAATTGTCCAGCATCAAGACAGAAGTTAAAGAGAACTTTGTCTATAGATCAGTTGAAAGAGATCATTAGTAAAGCAAATGTGCTGGTGTGCCTCCACAGTCCCCTGCAAACAAAAGGGAGATTCTACTGCTGGATATGAGAGAAAATGCTAGCATTCACAAGGCTAGTTGACATCCCATAGATGTGAAGGTGGTCAACATGTCTCTGGCCAGAACAGTACTCAAGTGGCTAGAAAGATTGAACTGTAATTCTCAAGACAAGGACAAATGAAACTACAATGCTGTATTCAAGCCAGTTCCTCAAAAATTCTTCCCCAGAAAATTACGTATTACCACTGAAAGAGTTCAGCTTCTCTTCAAGAGTCAAGCAGAAGGTTATTTTGTATTTATCCTGCTCTGCTAACTCTTCCAGGAAAAAAAATAAATCCATTTATCATAAGACAGGTAAAGGTTTAAGATATTTATATATTACATCTGCTGTTTCAAACTCTTGTGCAGGGGAATAATAAGTAGGAGACTAATCTGAAGGAATTCCAGTAAGATACGTTTCAATTATAGAAGACAAGAAAGGTACCATCACATGATGTAAAAACTGGGAATGTGACCTGTTTTGGAGTTCTCACTCAAGTCTGAAGAATTTAGTTGGCACCGAGGTCTACAGTTTGAAAATGCAGCTCATTATTAACTTCTCTTTTCCGTGTACAGAAACCTCCATTTTTTTGCCTTTTATACATGTGCCATATATCTCAACTGCCAGCTAAGAATCCTTTCTGGGTTGCATGTTACGTAGAATGGTCAATGCAAATGCTTCAAAGGATAAAATGCACTATTTCTCAAAAGCAGAAAGCTTAATTGAAAAGGGTGTGAGGAGAAGGAAGAAGAAAACCCTTTAACTGATTCTTCACAGAGTACCTAAGCACAACAGCAGGGGAATGCAATTATAAGTGCACTTCAATTTGAATCTCTAAACGTTTTAAGTTGAGCACGAAGTTCTACCAATCACATAGTCTTAAAGTGCCCTCTTGTGGCTAATATCAGGGATTACACACTTATTACCAAATTGCTTCCTACCCAGTAACCATAACGTTGTAATACGTTGCCTTACACAATAAGCTTTCATTAAACAATATTTTGTAGGATTTGTACAATAGGTTTTGCTAACTCTGTTGCATAGTACTAAAAGCAAAAGTGTTACTGCTCTCTCATATGGAATCTGACAGTTCAAGTATGATAACGGATCATTGTATATGGAATGAATGTGACAAAATCACACAACACGATCTAAGCCAGGAACCACTAATTTAAGTCGCTATCAACTTGCTAATGCTCCTGTGAAGATATTATCACATTAACTACTAAGAGACAAAGCCAAACTTTGACTGAAGCATGGCTTTTTTAAAAAAAAAAAAAAAAAAAAGAAAAGAAAATCAAATTACATTAACAAATTTTTGTTTACCAATCTGTATTTTGTCCAAGATTTTTGAGGGTTATTACGCTTCTGAGCTAAAAAGCAATCAGAAACGTTTAGGCATTTAACTTTTTAATTTTAAAACATGACACAAACAACTTCTAGCAAGTAGCCAGAAGTAGCTCAAATAGTAACAAATTATAAACACCATTAATTTAATTCCTGTAAAGATTTGCTCAAAACATACAGATGTAGACTACTGACTTGCTACTGACAGGGATTTGTATGAGAGAGACACGCAAATTCTTTACCCAAACAAATCAGGTACAGAAAAAAAAAAATCTGCAAGAGTAACCGCTTTTCATTTTCTTATTATCAAAAGATACCCCTTCTCCCCCCAGAAAAAGCACACACAAAAAACAACCCCTCAAAATAAATATGGAATAAAAATTCCAAAGTAGCAAAGTTTTACACATTTTTCAGTTTTCTGAAAATCAGCTAATACTATAAGAAAAAAAAGAGACTGAGCTTTGCAGTGTGTGAACTGAAATCTAGGAAAGCAAGTCTAAGTGGTACAGAAATAACAGCAGAGAATTCCAAAGATCTGCTTTATCAGTGTTCTGACAGCAACAAATCTAATGAGTGGCTACCACAAGACTCCCTTTACTCCACAACACTGCAAGCCCGGTGGACCATTAAAAAATATCTAATCAGACATCTTCTCTAAATAATGCTTTTCATAGCAGTGAGAAAAATCCTTCAGAATCAAAGTAAAGGTAAATATGAGAGGTGAGAAATATATTTCCTCTTTCTCATATTGGATATATTAAAAAATGGAAGGTTCAAACAGAATGGTGCTAGGCTGGATGTGGCATAGCAAGAACAATCTGAGAAGCAGTCCTGCTGACACAGGTACACTGACATAAGAGAAAGTGAACGGAACAGACTTGGTGATTAGCTAGAGGGGAGTGTGTAGTGATCCTGGAAACCAAATAAGAGGCATTCACATTATTTGAAAAATATGACACTGGATGAATCATCACAGAACACAAATATCTATGCAAGATAAAGTAGCCATCATCATAAAAACCAATGTTTGTAGCAGAGACCTAAGTTATTTAAGAACTAAATTGATGTTTCTTTAATTATTTTTCAGTAGCTACATGGAATACCAAACACCCCCAAGCATTAATATTCGTCACCTCCACCACTCATTGCAAAAGGCAGAGTACAAGTAAAATCGCAGACTTTTGGGAGTTACAATATATGAACAGATACAAACCCCCATGAAATTTAAGATTAATTAATACAGCTTGAACAAATTAAGCATGTTACAGCTATACCTACCGCTTCAGTATGTATTGGGTGCACTGCAAAGAGTAAGGATGCAACTATGCTGCTCCTGTTGTCCAGAAAAAGCTTACAGACCTTGAGGAAGACTACACAGACCACTACATGAAAGACCAGATTCAGGAAGTGGTAGGAAACTGCATTTAATTCACTGAACAAGTAGTTTAAACGAAATGTAAGAACTGTAAGGGGACGATAAGATTTATGACTCCTCTCCTAAAAGAAAATAAATAAATGTCAGTCACCACCAATTTACAAAGGGATTTTTACTCCAAAATATCTTCCTAAAAATCTATGCATATACATCTCCCCCCCTCTATTCTCAGACATCTACCTTCAAAAGAGAGACCTGAAATTTGGTAATACTGAAAACAAATAAGTAAATACAATGACTTAAATGAAAAGAGTATCTACCAGTCAATCTATGTTGCTAGTTACTCCATCCATAAGGCCTTTCAACTACTTAATACCACCTTCAAAGATAATCTAAGAAACCTGTGGAGGTCAGGGGAGCAATGCCACAGGGAACCAAATTGCACATACAGACACACAAAAGCACAAGATGGGAAAAAAAAATACTTTAAAAGCCATGAATGACCAAAGTAATCTGACTTAATTTAGTTAAAATTAACCTTTCACTTGGTTTTAAGTGCAAAATCAGCACTGAACGAGATGGCCTTCTCCCACTTCACATGCTTAGGGTTTTTTTTTTAGTAATGTCACTGAAAAATACTACTTGAAATTTTACTGGGAGGAGTTTAGGAGTCTATTTACTCTCAGTGACTACAGGACAAGACGGCAACTGGAAAAGAGTATGGAAAGTTTCTTTACAGCGTTATATGAAAATTATGTATCCAGGTCTATTTGCAGAGCTAGTAATTAGCATCTCATAAACATATACGTCATAGACATAAGAAAAGAGAAGATTGCAAGGCAAAATGCCTTGACAAGCCCAGGGAGGTGGTGGAGTCATCACCTCTGAAGGGATTCAAAAAACATGTGGACTTGGTACTTCAGGACATGATTCAGTGGTTATGGTAGTGGTGGGCTGATGGTTGGACTTGATGATCTTGGAGGTCTTTTCCAACCTTAATGATTCTATGACTCCTGATCTTATAGTACAGAACACTACCACCACCAAATTCCATCAGTAACAAACTATTCTGTTAAAAACACAGAGAGGGAAAGGCTGTGTAAAAACTTTGCAGTTTTCCTCAATTTCCTAAATGTCTCAAAGTATTCCACAAACAGTATACCTCAGACATTGGAGTGCCCCAGAAGTCATTCTGAAACAGATTTTTTAACGGAGTAGAAGGATGCAAATCTTTATTGTCCAAAATCGCTGAAACGTCATCAAAAACAAAGCCACAAAACAGACTGTTCCAGTAGCAGGCTGCCACCACCCCTACTATTAGTGCTGCTTCCTTCAGGCTCACATCAGCCATCTTCTCTAAGACTTTTCATGGACAAAGCTGCAATCTGTGGACAGAAACTTGAGTAGTTTTACTGATTAAAAACTAAACTTCATAAATAAAGTCTAATTTGACATCTGTTATTTTAGAAGCTAATGACATTACATATCTAAAAATCAGTAAGATAGAAAAGCTTTCCTCAAGTCTCATTCATCTTACACAATTTAGTGTCTAGAAGAAATACTCTTATTAAAAAGTCTCACTCCTAAAAAGCCCTTACACAAACTGGATACATTGCTACATTTCATATTTTACTAAAAACAATAAGATTGATTATCAAACAATATAGCTTTCACTAGACAGTTATGCAGTTCAAGGGAATGCTGGAAACTGCAGAACTATGAAAAATAACTTCTCTAGAACCCCTGAGTAATGTAACATACTGACACAGAAGACTGAGGTATCAACAAGGCAGAGAGTGTGTTAATTATTAATGATATTTAGGTTTAGAGATGTTTCTCAAAATATTTCCAAAGTAATTAAAAAGTAAAATTTCAAACATCCTGAAGAACAAACAGGAAACAAAGAACTTCATAAAACACTGGCATTCAAGAACAGGTAAAGAAGGACATGAGTTATAATAAAAAGTTAAACTTACCATTGAAGCTCACACTTTGCCCATTTGCATCCTTCATAGAAGTTCATGAAAAGGTCATTTTTTTTTCTCAACTCTCCCAATTGCTCCAATGTCACTGAATGTTCATGAGAGTCCTGACTATAGACAAATAGCATGTAATAAAGACACTACAAATTAACTTTATCTTACTTTTTTTCCCCTCTCATCTTGCAGAACATTTCTACCTAAACTTATGTTAGGTGGAAAAACTTCTTTACTTTGAGGATGATGGAGTGCTAGAACAGGCTGCCTACAGAGGCTGGGGAGTCTCCTTCTCTGGAGCCTTTCAAAACCCACCTGGATGCATTCCTGTTCAGCCTGATCTAGGCAAACCTGCTTTAGCAGGTTGTACTAGATGATCCCCAGAGGTCCCTTCCAGCCCCTGCTATTCTGTGATTCTTTGTAAAATTCCTCAGCCCTAGAAATTAAGCTAGTGTCCAAAACTGCTGTTTATTTTTGAGAAAAAGGAAAGATGACTGAACACAAATACATGGCATTTTGCCAAAACTAGAGAGGGGTAACATCTGTAAAGATGACTGAACACAAATACATGGCATTTTGCCCAAAACTAGAGAGGCGTAACATCTGTAAGGACACAGAAGGGCTAATATGAGCCGGATAATGTGGATCCATAAAAACACCAGCCTTATGTCTATCAGGGTTCACACATCAAAGCTGATGAGTCACTTGTAAGGTATAGTCTCCTTCACTGTCCTAAACCTTGAAATGCTGGTGATATTATTTTTTCTTTCAGTGTTTGTTTGTTTCTTTGAAATTGTGTCCAGATTTAAGTACACTATCCTCTAAAAACAGGCCATAGAGGTATCTCATCCAGATAGGCAATTTCAGTTGTGGTTTGCAGCTGAGGCTGAAAGCACAACAATCATCTGTCACAACTAGTGGTAAACGTACAGGAAGGAATACTTGTACAACAAGATGCAAGCACAGTTAAGCTAAAAATCAGGGCAAAGATCATTTAAAAAGAATCAAATCAATCCATTCAGTATTACTCACATAATGGCAGTGAAGGTTTTTTTTTCTTTTGTGGTACTTGCAGCACTGGCTATTGCATTACTTCAACCAAGAAAGAGCCTTTTTTTCAGAGCTGCCACCACCTTTATCACAAAAAAAAAAAAAAGAGGAAAAAAAAATACCTATGTTAAATGTTAATGGATGCTGCTCTATCTTTTGCCTGGTTGGATCAGAGTACTTTAAAATACCCAGGCAAAAATAAGTCTTAACATATTTATGATCTTCTTGACAGCTAGAGAAATCACTTTTAGAAAAGAAAAAGCGCACTGCAAGAATACAGGAAAATAACACCCCACTTTTGAACCTCAAGTCACCAAAGCTTTTTTTAGTTCCTCCCATAGAAACTGTAGAGAACAAACTGCTGTTTGAACAAACACCCTGCTTGAAACAGTTTGAAATTCCTTCTCTGAAACAGCTTCTGAAGAGTGCACTTCCTTAGTGAAGTTCATTAGTTCTACTAAAAAAGAGTTACGTTTGAAAAGGGCTTAAAAGAACATGTAGGCTTATATGTTGGAAAATGATTACATTTTTAAAATACTGTCTTTCAAAAATTAATGGGACAAGATAATATTACTACACAGAACCAACTGTAATGTTTATTTCAATTCAACCTTTAAGAAGAAATAACATAAGGTAAGTAGGTTTTTGGTGAATTGAGACATTGTTATTAATAATCTAAGTTGACTGTATCAGTTGAGGCAGCAAGACCTCATAGACACTACTTTGGGTACCAAAGAGCTCTGAGGCAACTCCTTAACAACCCTACTTCAGAAACAGATACTGCTACTCAGCTGGATGAAAAAGGACAGATTCCTAAGCATAGCCTCCTATCAAAAGGAAAAGCCTAACCAACCTTAACTGCAAACTCCTCAACTGCTTTTTGTAGGTTCTTAGTTTTCCCTACCCAGAATATATGTCAAGACAGCTATTTTACTCACCCCTTAATCCTAGGCAATTCTGATGCCTTCTTTTTGTTCTGAATTTCTAGTATTTTTTCCACCCAAAATTAATTTTATACCACTACTGACCATGCTGCTCCTTGACAGTTACATTTACCTACATGACAAGTGTAGGGAAAGTACCTTTTTCATCTGGAAGGAAAGGGACCCCTTAGGCATAGGGAAATTAACATCTTGGCTATATCCAAAGTCAAGTTTCAGTGGCTACCCCACCATCAGAGAAATCTGAGAATGCTCAAAAAAATACACCTTTAACACCACAGTGTTTACTTTTGTGATTCATCCTCTCACATGCATGTTTCAATCACAGACACGACTCCAAACACATGGCCATAATTTGGTCTTTCAAGACAGGTATTTGAAGCATTGACACTCCAGTCAATTATGAACAGCTTACTAAGTTTACTGTAAGGAATGAACATATGCAACTGTTCTGTTTTTTTAAAGCTAGTCACACAATACACCACTTCAACTGCACCAGGCTTGGCAGCCATCACATCATATCCCTCTCAAATTTTTGTTGTGTGCAAAAGCATTATGAAGCCCTAGTAACAGAGGCATAACTGAAGTCTGGAAGAGCCTCCATTTTCCAGCACTTTGCTTCCAGGGCAAGCACAAAGATATAAAAAGGATAAATCGGGGCTATGTACAATCTGTAGATTGCACAAAACCAGCACAGATACTTTACTACTTCTGATTTACATTCTGGCATTCAAAGGTCTTACTTTCCTGAAATATACTGTAAAGACAGACAAAGTTAGGAAAATTACTTGCTCTGCATGGTCTGCTTACAGGGTATTTTAATTTTCTTGCTGAATTAAAGCCAAAGGATGAAAAAGGCTTTTTTGAAGTCCTTTATGTTAGCATAACAAGGCAGACTTTGAGGAAGGCTCACCATCATAATTACTACATCCTATCTGCTGCTACAGCTGGGTCCACCACCAGACTCCGAGATTCAAACCTGGAACGATCGCCAGCATGTGAGAATGCCAGACTAAAACAGAAAGAGGCTTATAAAAGCTCCCTTGTACTTGGTAAGCCAGGCAAACGCACATCTGCCGTTAATCTCAGTGGAAAACAGCAACTGCTATTTGACAGCCAATACTCTTTCCACGCCAGCTGATCTGTTACCAGTTTGATGCTGGAAAGCAAAGAGTACATAAGACTGAGAACCTTACAGATCACACATGTGTGAGATGCTGCTGAAGCCTTGGTATGATGTGCCTCCTCAACTGAGTGGATATATCCCCCTTCTTGCCCAACAGATACGTTGAAATTTCTATCAAGTATGGTCTTGCAGGTGCCAGTACTTCACCACTCCCCAAGATGGGTGTATTGATAAATACCTGTAAAGCACTGCCTAACCATCTGCTTGTTAATACATGCTTGCTGGGATGGAGAACTACATCACTGACTACTCCAACGCATGTAAACAAATCCACTGTGCCTCAAGTTAATTTTTCAGCTCACCCACCTGCTACTTTGACAGCTTGTAAGACTGCCCATCAGATACCTTAAGTACCCCTTGAGCCAATTTGTGGTCTATGGAAGAGCCACAGAGCTCTGGTTTCAATAGATGAAATCGGGGCAGACACTTTATTACCAAGATTTCTGTTGGATGTTTTAATTTCTAATAATATCTGACCATGTCATGAAGAAAACACAGCTGAAAACAATAAACAGCAAGATAAGCTTTGTGAGACAGAAACTGAGCAATTGTGAGAGCCCACTATGGAAAACCAGAATGTCCAAGCCATGGAAAACACCTGGTTATTAGTCTAATTTTCTCAACCTCTTTGGCACAGAAATCTGCATTTTGCATTGCACTGTTTTGATGTCTGAAGAGAGACATTAAGTGGAAAAGATGGACAAGAACCAGAGCTCTCAAGCAGGCCTGGTGTGTAAGGCATGTACATTTCCATCTTGAGAACCCTCCACAAGTTCATCCTGTCTTCAAGAACATCAGGTAAGACATAACAAAAAAATGTCAAACTAACCCAAAAAAATCTAACCAAAAAAGGAAAAAAACATTTAGAAAAGTAGCAATCCAAAATATTTCTCTACCATCAGTATCAAATCCATGACACTAGACTGTTCAGCACCGCATACTGCAAAATATAGTAGTCTGCATGAAAAAAAATCAACACAAATAAAAAATGCATAGCGATGTTCTAACCTTCATTTGGGAGATTTGCAGTGTGGAAGACATCTTCACCCACATGAATGTAAGTAAAATTAGAAAGTATGTATTTAGGCAGAAATAAAGCTACAACCCCTTAATATACAACAGCTATTTAGCACACCATAATTTGCTATCACCTAAGAAACATGCTGTTTGCCACCTTTACATCTACAACTCTGCAGGACCAAATATATTTGTGTTGATTAGACACATCTTGCTATTTAACTTTAGAAACTTAACTACACATTTAACATTTTTCTTCTACTGTGTAATGGCACTTTTACACCCTGAAGGGGTTTAATAACAATTTCCGTCCCGATCCATCCTACTTCAGAGAAGAAGTCCTATGTAAGTCACTTTTTGCTTCTTTAGAAAAAAAAAAAAAAGATATGGACAGTGGCAGTAGAGGAGAATTTGAGAACCGTGGCATTTCTATATGGGGGAAAAAAAAAAAAAAATCTACTGTCCACCTAGTCCCTATTTCCCCAGAAACTCATAGGAACAAACATGATCATTAAAATTAATCTCAAACAGATGTCACAACTGCAAAGTTTCAACCTGTTCCAGCTTTTGTATGAGAGCTCTTACTGCTCCCGGGAAGATCCAACATGATTGGCATATTATTGGTATTTGCAGCTTCTGACATACTCGGTGTTCTGAAAGTCAGCTGAAGCTGTTAGAAAACTTTTTTTTTTAAAAGGCACCTTATTCACTGTCCATAACAGAACATCAGTCACAACAATCTAAAAACTGTGTTTTTTTCATCTCCTATCTGGCAAATATTTTCATTCACATATTAATAAATATTCACAGATATTAAAAATACACCTGACACTATTCAGTCATACCAGTATGTTTGCATTTTCAACCATAATCAAACTACAGCTGTTTTCTGAAGATGACAATGTAAACATCAGTGAGGCAACAGGCCAATGGCACAGAAACACTTTGATAAACAGTTCTCTGCATGTGCAATGTAAAGCATAATTATGTAAATCTCTATTCTTCTTTTGGAACAGGTGAACAGCAAGTTCATCCAAGAGCTGGTGGCTGAAACGATGAGTATCAGAAGAGTTATATACCACGGGTTATCGAACACAGTACTGTGGTAACTTAAAAAGAGCATTTATAATTCAGCTTCTGAGGCTCTGCTAATGTCCTAATTTGTCTTGCCTACTTGCTACCCTTTCTGTATTTTAATTTTGGGCTAAATTGAATATTCTTTCTGCTGACTTGATCTGAGCATTTAATGACAGAAAGAGATCATCATTTTGTTCCTCTTGGCCCACTCCAAAACAGCCTTTAAATTTATCTTCTCTTAAAAATGTCACTCCAAGGTACAACTCCAGTATGAAAGAACTCAGATGCAGAGTTGAGATTTAATTGATTTGGCTTGAATCTCATACAGGAGAAGGCAAGCAGTGTTTGGGAAGATGGGAAGAAGAAGAATACAAAACAGGCCTGGATCCTCCTTTCATCTTGCTGAGACCCTAGAGCAGAATAAATACAACAAGTAAAGTTTAATTGTGGCAAACTTCTTCTGAAAATACTACAGGATTAAGAGGAATGGAACTAATCTGAAGCAGTTTCAATTTCCCAGCAGGGCAATGGCCCCCAGCCTTCCCTTCACACAGTTCTGAAGCATCAGCCAGATGAGGAATGGCAGCTCTGACACGTGTTGCAGAGCAGGGGACAGATGTCCCAGGGGGAAGACTGAAGAGACTGCTAGAAACCAAGCAGCTGAACCAACAATTGGGACATTTTGGGGTACTCTGGTACAAGCAAGGACCAAAACATTAACCAATTTAAAAACAGGGGAGATGAAGATACAGGCTTAGCTTCAATTTGTTCAATACAGCTAGTTCAACAGTCAGTTGAAACACAAACCACGTCAACACGGTTTATATTTTAAGGTGCTTTATGGCTTAAAAGGATTAACAGGACCTCACACTTCGAAGTCAAAACTTTAGGATTTAGTTGTTTGTTTTTTCTTTTTTCTTCTAGATTCAAACACTAACAAAAGAATACCTTTTCTATTTAGAATAGCTACATAAACCCTGATTTGTTTCCTCCCAGGACATGGATGCCTAAATAGTATCTCTAAAATAACACTGTGTTTCTAACACAACTCTCAGTGTTCTAGAATTACAAGAGCAGAAACTGCAGGTTTGTTATCTCCAAAAAATAAACAAACAAAAGCTACATGGGTGGCACAGGCTGAGAAGACAGCCTTTAGACTCCGCTGTGCATGTCCTTATTTAGTATGCTTGGTCTGTATTTGACTTCTTGCACTGTTTTTAATAACATTCCATTATGTCTTTCATATGGCAGTTTTTGTATTAGGTCTTTGAAATGGCATACTGTTATCAGAATTATTGTTTACCATGGATAACTAACTCTTCAACCACAGAAAGTCAAGCTGTGTACAATGGAGCTAAAATGCTCTTCGGCTCCTGAACTGCAAACAGATTCTTGCTACAAGATGATCCACTTAAAGTTTGTCATGCAATTCTGTGTCGCAGAACAAAAGAAAAACTGATTCACTTGCTCTTCTTCAAAGTCACTCTGTATTTAAAGCTTTTCTCATTTTGCGTGGGGCTAATACTTCCATGCTTTTAACTCTCTTTTTCCCACTTTTGGAAGATTTCATGTCTACCTCAAATTCCCTTTTAACTCTGCCGGAATCTTACTTGCTGCACTACACATTTATAACCTAGATGTAGTTTCACTACCAGTATATGTAATGGTGTATTTTCTGTTAATTCCGTAACAGAAAAACACTCAAAAAGAAAAGCTGAAGTCTATTAAATAAAGCACATGAAACAGCTGTACTAGACTTAATAAGCTTGTTAACCAGATAAAGAAGATAAAATAAAAAGTTCCTATTCAGAAACATTCGAACATCAATGGCTCATTTTATTTTCTATGTCACAGGGTCCATTTCCTGAAGGCCCATCTTGTAGCAAGGCATTATTCTCTGTGGGTCACCTGCCCCACCTATAAAAGTCCCTCCGGCTAAGAAATCATTGTTTTACACTTAATCATAATGAACCTTATTTTTAGTAATATTTCCCATTCATTAAATATAATCTGGTCTCTTCCCCTTCCCTAGCTACACAGTCTGCTTTCCTTACCTAATATAGGGCTGTAATTAACCAATCCCTGGCTGATGTATAAAAGTCTTTCCTTTCAATCAAGAATTAAGAGCTATGCCATGTCTGGAGCAGGTTACGTAACTATACGGCGTGCCAAGTATCTTGTGTCTTGTCAGCCTTCGTTAAATATCAGTACTAATCAAGACCCAGCAAACAAAACCAAAAGAATGAACCATCCAGAAAAATGTTAAAGTCCAAAGATGACGTTATGATCACTTTTCTCTTTCCATTAAGAAAAACAAATCCTCTTCAGCTGTCCACAGCTGTTAAATCAATATCAAGATCTACACAAGGCTCAAATGGTTGCTGCTGCTCCTGTTTTATTTGGAAAGCTGTACTCACACCCGTCTATCTAAACCATAGGATCCCAAACTTTTTGCGCCCTCACGCTGCTGCCGACGCTCCGACTTCCTCGCCGGGCACCTGTATTCAGTGGATCCCAGCAGTTTACAGGCACGATCTTCCTCTGTACTGACCGCAAGCTGCTTTCTGGGCCCCGACTACCGCACGCTGACAAACACTGCACACGCCTATGCGGCCACGCCGCAGCCCTCCCG
>NW_008611782.1:10594-19451 GCF_000691845.1 Merops nubicus | reverse complement strand
CGTACCAGCCAGCCTCCCCCGCGCCCCAGAGCGAGGCAGAGCCGGGCCCGTGCAGTAACAGGTGTGAGCATTCACCCAGCGTCCTGATGGTCATGTATGATACTGCACACAGCCCCCCGGGGGCACCTCTGGGGTCCCCTCCATTCACCCTCACTGAATCTTCTTCTGAAAATACCCTAGCACAGTTAAACTGGCGTTGCCCTTCCTTTGCAGGCAGGTTTTACAGATGGGGAAGGCAGAGCTTAGATACGTTGCATGTGTGCTTTTTTGTTTCATTTCTCCACTAGCTGAATTCCAAAACTTCATTCCCTCTCTAGTAAGGAATGCTGATGGGGTGGTTTCTTTACCTGAGCAGGTTGTAAGGCTTTGTGTGTTGTGCTCTCTTGTTACATCTGTGGTTTCTTTACGTTTGTTTTTTCTCCTGCAGCTGGGGGGTCTGGCCAGGGTCACAGCTCAGGCGAGCACGTGCTCCTGCGGGCATGGGGAGGGGAGTGGGGAAAGGCTGTGCTGTGAACCTGGCACCAAAGTGGTCCTGGATGTTGATTCTTTTAAAAAAAACCCACAAACTCCATATCCCAAACCCAGTGCTCCTCCTGCTTGTTCCTGGTCGTGGCAGGGTGATGTGGCTCACAGCGAGGTCACCCCAGATGGCTGCTCCCGAACAGCTGAGGAGCTGTCAGACAGCGGGAGGAGGAAGGTGCTTCTGAAACCAGTTTTGCCATCAAGACTGTTTTGCCTGTGGCCACAGCTGCTTTGCCAGTAATTAGTGAACTCTCTCTGTGCAGTTTGGGATAAAATTAATATTTCATTTCTGCTAAAATGGGAGATGGTCTATGCTCCCGGTCCCCACAGAACTGGGTCACCTTGACCTGCACTGGGATTTGTTTGTGCCGTCTGTGAGCAGACTTAGCCCAATAAAGCAGCAAAAACAAGCAGAGGAGAGGAGAAATAAGTAAGTTTTAGCACGTTAATGACGTTCTGGGAAAACGAACAGCATCAGAGGTTGGGAGGGAGAGGAAGGACTGTGTAGTTCAGAGGAGGCGAAAGCAACTTTCCTGGGCCGTTTCCCTCCCCATGGCAGTGGCTTCATTTAGTGTGGGAGCTCTGCTGGGCTTGGGGAAGAGTGTCTGGAAATGGCCTGGCAGAACAGGCCCTGGGGGTACTGGTGGAGGCAGGTGGCTGAATGTGAGCCAGCAGGGTGCCCAGGTGGCCAAGAAGGCCAGTGGCATCCTGGCCTGTACCAAAACTAGTGTGGCCAGCAGGAGAAGGGAAGTGATTGTGCACCTGAAGTTGGCACTGGGGAGGCCACAGTTTGAGTACTGGGGTCAGTTTTGGGTACCACAGGATAAGAAGAACATTGAGGGGCTGGAGCAGGTCCAGAGAAGGGCAACAAAGCTGGGGAGGGGTCTGGGGAACGTGTGTTATGGGGAAAGGCTGAGGGAGCTGGGGTTGTTTAGCCTGGAGAAGAAGAGGCTGAGGGGAGACCTTCTTGTGCTACACAGCTCCCTGAAAGAAGGTTGGAGTGAGGTGAGGGTTGGTCTCTTCTCCCAGGCAACTAGTAGTAGGATGAGAGGGAATGGGCTGAAGTTGCACCAGGGGAGGTTTAGGTTGGATTTTAGGAAAAATTTCTTTCCTGCCAGAGTGGTGAGGCCTTGGACCAGGCTGCCCAGGGAGGTGGTGGAGCCCCCATCCCTTGAGGGCTCAAAGGATGTGTGGATGTGACACTTGGGGACATGGTTTAGTGGTCATGGCAGGGTTGGACTTAATGATTTTAAAGGTGTTTTCCAGCCTTCATGATTCTATGATTTTAGTGGGGTGTTGGGAGCCTGGTGGCCTAAAAAGCTTGCTGCTAATTCTTTGTGTTGCACCTGCTTGGTCTTCAGGTGGTGATTTTTTCCCAGCATGTTTCTTACCCAGGGTAATGGCAACAGCATGAAGCAGTTTTTGAAGAAACTCTGTCCACACTGTGCCTCCTCAGCAGAAAGGAAGCAGCATCTCTGACTTGGGGTTTTGCTGTATTTAAAGCAGAGCAGCTCTGGTGCCTGTGCCTGCCCTCCCTTCTGCCTGCGTGCTCCCACTGAGCATCCCACTTGTTTCTTTCCAGGTGTCAGGACCAGAACATAGTTCTGCAGGATGGTGAGAGTGCTGCCTTGCTGTTTGGTTGTTACACCTGTCTTTACAGGTTATAGGAAGTAGTTTTGTCTAAACATGAATAAAATCTGGTTCTCGAAGTTGACTTTTTCTTTCTTTGTGTTTAATGTTTGCTATTTAGTGTGTGTGGACAAAGTAGAAAGATTTTCAACGTGCTGCAAGTGTGCGTACAGGCAAGTAGGGGTGTCATACTTCTGCCCTGACACTTGTGATTTGTGCCCGGGGTGTGTAGTGCTCTCTGGATGTGCTTTGGGGATCTGTAGGGGTAATTCGATCTCGAATCCGGCGGTGCTGGAGGATTGGAGAGCATCGCCTCGGTGTGCCAAGCTCCCGTCTCCACTAGAGGGTGTGGCGCTCCGCAGAACGGTTCCCAGCGCTGGGCCTGGAACACGGGGAGACTTCCTGTGCTCGGCAGGAGGATTACACTCCTCCGAAGATGCCGGCCCGGAGCTGGCGGCGGCCCAGGCTGCTCCTGCCTTATGTAAGCGTCAGCCGGGCGGGCTCCCTGCTCCATGTGCTGCTGCTCGGCCCTGGCCGGTGAATGGCTCCTCAGCAACGTGTGTGGGTGCCCTGGGGAGGCAGCTCTGCCGTATGGTGCCCACCTCCAGTGCAGGAACAGGTTGGTTACCGTGGAGATTAACCTTGGAGGGGTAATTGCACGTGCCAAGTTCCTTGTCTGGGTAGGAAAATGAACCCTCGCTAAGAGCAAGTAGTAAATTTTCACTTGAGATGCAAAGAGCCTGGCTCCTAGATTTCCTTTCTTGGGTGGGGGGAATTTCCATCTGATCTGCAACTGTCCCAGGGCGAGCCTGAGGCTGATGTGCTGTGAAATGCCCTAGAGAGACAAGGAACTGCTGGGGGGAGTCCAGTGAAGGCTACAGAGATGCTGAGGGGCCTGGAGCATCTCTGTGGGGAGGAAAGGCTGAGAGCCCTGGGGCTGTTCAGCTGGAGGAGCCTCAGGGGATCTGATCAATGCTGATGAATATCTAAAGGGCAGGAGGCAAGAGGCTGGGGACAGACTCCCTGTAACAGAACAAGGGGCAATGGGCACAAACTGGAACCCAGGAGGTTCCATCTGAACAGGGAGAAGAAACTTTGCTGTGAGGGTGCAGAGCCTGGAGCAGGCTGCCCAGAGAGGCTGTGGAGTCTCCTCTGGAGAGATTCTGATGAGGTTTTCATTCAGAATGGGTCAGCAAGAAGTTGTTCAGCATTTGCCTCTAAAAAAACCCACAGCCCAGACTTTTCCCCAGCTTCTCCTAAGGGATGCTGTGTCTTGATAGGCTCATGTGCACATGACTGCCAGGAGTGATCCCCAGCCCATCCCACTGCCCCTCCCGGGGTCTTGGTGTGCAAGCAGCCCAGTGGCTGACGTCATTAGTTGCACTAGAAGCCCTGTTAAAGTCAAAGCCTCGGCGGGGTGACAGGTACAGGCAGGATGCAGCCTCTGCCAGCATGGTGTGCTGAGGCCTCTGCTTAACCAACATGCAAAGTGGATTAGAGGCTGGAAACAGCCTTCGTCTGAGGAGAGCACAACCAGCCTGGGAGAAGTGGGTCAGCTGGGTATTTGGGGCTGGGTAACTTGCAAATCATGCCGGAGGATTTTGCTTGTTTATCAGCTGGAGTGACTCAAACTGTGCTGTCAAAGTGGCTCGTGCCTGTCTGGAGCAGGGGGGTGCATCCCCCAGCTCTGCTCGCCTGCTCCAGAGCCACTCATCTCCCAGGAAGTTGGGTGCACCCAGGGCTGCTTTGCAGTTGCCCGTTTGCTTTTCCTCCAACTTGAACCTGCTGGGAGCCTCTTAAATAGCAGCTGAGTATTTATTTCCAAGTCAAAGAGAGGAGGCAGCCACCTTCACCAGGCAGTTGGTAGTGCAGGGCTATGTTTTAAAGCTTGTGCTGCTTAATTTGCCTACTAATGGGACACAATTACTGCCCACTATGGTCAGCTTTAAGCTCTCCCAGAAGGGAAAGGGTTTTAAACCCCGTGGTCAGCCAGGTGCTTGTCCCCCACTCCCTTACTGCTCTCTTGCCTGCGAGCAATGGCAAGCAGCTTGTCTGGCCTGAGGATTTCACACATCCCCAGCAGGTCGGTGCTGGGGGAAGCGAGAGTGGCTGTGGGTCCCAGGTGAATTGCAGTGACCCAGGAGAGGTGCTGGTGGGGATGGTGGGTGTCCATGGGTGAGCCATGCCCAAACAGAGCTGGCCCCGAAGCAGGGCTTTGTCCCAGAGACACACGCAGGCTTTTTCCTTCCCCAGCTGTGAAGGGAGGAGGTTGTGCACACAGTGCCTGGGTCACCGCTGTGGCCCCGTGTTTTTGCAAACAACAAGAGTGTGAGTAATTGTTTGGAGGAGCCCCTTCCACCACGCCCCCTGCGCTGCAACGAGGTCGAGCCCTGAGCCCGCTTGTGCAGTTCACAAGTGCTGCTTCCTGTAGCTCCTCTCAGCAGCACACCAGGCTCCCGAGCAGGGAGTTACCTGCTCGGCCGTGCTCCCCACGCTGGTGGTGAGCCAGGAGGAGGCGTGGGGTTTGGAGCGAGGCCTTTGCCTGCCGGAGGGAGCGTTGCTCCTTGGCAGGTCACAGAGCTGGTGGTGTCCTGCCCCAGGGCAGCACCGTGCCTTCCTGCCCCACAGGGGGCTCCTGGGGCTCTGTGGCTCCTGATGGGGCTCCAGCTCTGTCAGCCTGCTTAGAAGCAGCTCCGTGGATGGGGGCAGCTCTGGTCCTTTGCAGGGATGGCTGAGCTGCCCTGCTACAGTGTCCAACCAAGCCCCATGCAGCTCAGCCCCTCTCTGCTCTTTCCTTATGCTCCTGGGTCCCTGTTTCCCAGCACATGGGAATTCTCTGCTCACTCCACCTTGTGCCCTCGCACAATTCCTCCAGCCACTCTGGGACACGAGGACAGGAGCAGCTCCAGCAGCCCATCACTGCAGGAAGGGAGCTGCAGCGCTCCCCCTGCCCTCCTCTGGTTGGCTCTTCCCTCTCCTTGCAGGGAGCTGACACAACTCACCTGGCAGAAAACCATGTTATTGCTGCTGGATTAAGGAGCTAGGCTGGCCCAAGAAGGCCCCAGTGGGTGCTGGGTGAGCCAGACCTCTGCCTTTTGGCAGCATCAAGCCCTTACGTCAGCTCTGTGGGTAGGGGAGCTACAGCCTCGCTGGCTCTGCTTGTCCTAGCCTGCTGCCTGCACACAGCTTTCCCAGTTCCTCCATTTCTGACTGGTGAGGTCATGCTCTGCACATCTCATGGCTTCTTGGAAAAAGTTCTGCCTGTTGTGTTTTTGTGGAGAGATTGGGATCTGTCCTGCAACATAAACCCCAGGCTCTGAGCATGGAGGCTGCTGTCAGTCTTCTGCTTCTAACCACAGAACTGGGGCTTTTAATGACTTCTCAGTAGTTGTTGTTACTGCAGGGGAAAAAGCCTGTTGGACTTGAGGCCCTGGAGGTGCTGAAGGTGAGGTCAGCCCCGAGCTCTGCCAGCCAGCAGCATCTGGTCCCTGTTGAAGCTGCCCAACAGCACTGCCCAGGACAGCAGTAGGCTCTGCAGTGACAGCAGCCACCTCTTCAGTGCAAAAATGGGTGTAGGTGCACTGAATGCAGGATGGCAGAGTCAGATCACTTGGGTTTCAGGAAATACTGCCCTTTCCATCGTGCAGCGGACTCCTTTTCCCTGGCAGGAAGGTGCCCCAGCCCATGGCACCATCATCATATGTGAGGTTTTGGGAGAAGTAAAACTTGAGGTCAAGACTCTTGGACCAGGATGCAAATTCTCTATAATAACTTCATGTCTTTCTATAACAGGGAAAAAATAATTTAAAAGGCTTTCCAGAGGACAGCTGTGGTTGCAGGTGCAGTAAAAGCAGTCAGTGCCCTCTCTGCTGTGGTTGCAGACACCAGTGATAACAGATAGTGCCACACACAGCTCTGCCACCCGCCACCACGGCCTGATAAGGAGGATTGTGCCTGATAAAGTCTGTATAATCTGCTGGACCAAAGCTGCTGTGTTCATCTTTCTGGACTAATCGGGCTCTGCTAAATGGAAAAAGGAACATCACTCCCCGAGAAGGTGGTGTGGGCTCTCGGGCTTCTCTGGGCAGAAGGGAGTAAAGGCTGATGGCTTTTGCTTGGTGGGAGCAGGCAGGGGGGGTCATCTGTGCTTTCCAACCACTGCGGCTGGAATTGTCTTCAGAACTGGAGGCCCAGCTTGAATTAGAGTGTGAGCCATTCCCTCCTTGCCAGCCAGCACAAGGCATGGAGGACAAGCCAGAGCCAGACCCCTCCCTTGATTTTCCACATCAAATGAGTCCTCCAGGTTGAATAATTATTCTCTCTTCCAGGCAGAGTTTTAAGAACGTGGTTTTTATTGATGGAATGAGGGTTCTCCTCCTAAATAATGCATCCTGGTCACAGAGCTCTGGCCTGGCTGTCTTCTGTGTATCCTCGGTCTGAAAGCTGCTGCCTGCATGCAGAGAGGTTGGGATGTCGTGATGCTGTGAGTATTTCTTCTTACAGTCATTGATCCCAAACTCAGTGCTCTAGAATTACAGCTTCTTCCTTTTTCTTTAAAGTTTCTGAAAAAAAAACCAAATAAACAAAAAACAAACAAACAAACAAAAAAACACCAAAACCAAACCAAACAAAAAAAAAAAAACAACTCTGAACCCTCTGAATTTGGCCCAATTTGGATTTTTTAGTGTTGGAATTTCCTGTGGAATAGAAAACCTGGAACTGGCCAAGAGGTCATAAAAGGCGTGGGGAAGCGAAGCCCGCAGCGAGGCAAAATTGACTTTGTGTGCTTTGTGCTTTGTGCTTTTTTTGTGCGTGACTGTTTTGTGCTCTCACCTGGGTTGTTTGTTTTTAACTGGCCTGTGCACAATGCTCTGGATTTAAAATGTGCCCCATTCCCTGAGCGAGAGGGCAGCCCCTTGGCACTGAGGGGACAAAGGACTTGCTGCTTCCTTTGGAGAGCAGTGCAGAGCCTGACACCCTGAAGGCACCCAGGAATAGAGCATGGACGGAAGCACCCTTCCTCCGGCCACAGGATCAAATAAAACACCTCTTCTGAGACATTTAATGCTGATTTTTCCTCCTAGGTAGACAGCAAAAGAGCTTTTGGTGCCTCTGCCCACCGTGGAGCTTGGCTTAGTCCCATTTTACAGATGGGAAAAGGTGTGTGTGGCCTGGGCAGCAGGCCCCTTTTGTGTAGCCACAGTGGCTGTTTGGGAGGCTCTGTCACCAGGGCAGGGTGAGGGGATGCAGCTTGGCTGAGGCATGCAGGGGATGAGGGCCAGTGGGACCCATAGTCTCCAAGCCCTCCCGTGAGATTCTGTGTCCAAGGGTGTTGTTGCCAACTCTGACCTGGCTGAATGGGCACCAATGTCAATTAACTCAAGGGCAATTAATGCAAATGTTTTTGCAGCCCAAGGGCTCAGGAGCCAGGGCGGCAGCTGAGCCATCCGGAGCAGGCTGGGAGAAGGAAAGGGGGAAGCCAGGCTTGTGGAGCTGTGCAAGGACGATATTTCCTCTGAACCAACTGGACCCTCCTCATCCTTCTCCATGCATGGCCTTTGCTGTGCCCTGGTCCTGCAGGGCAGAGCAGAGGGAAAGGACCACCAAGGCCACGGTGGATGGTGCTGAGCCATGTGTGGCAGCAGTGCCCAGCAGCTGCATCCTGGTGTGCTTGTTCGAGCCCAGGAGTGACGATGGAAGATAGGTCAGAGCCCGACCATGTCCTCCGGTGCCAGATCCTGGTACAAAGCCAGCTGCAGAGCAGCAGCCAGGGTCGTAACCCAGCCAAGCAAATCCTTTGTCAGCTGAGCATGAGGCAGATATTTATGTGTGCAAGTCTAAAATCATGAGGAAGGAGGCAGAGGTGTTTGCATGGGCACCCATGCTTTACCTCGGGTGCAAAGGGGCCGTATCCTGAGCGCCGGGGCTGGGCGGAAAGCCAGACCCCCTGGGAGGGGAGGGGGTCCCGTGTGGGCAGGGATGGTGCCCTGGTTGTGGTGGAGGGAGGCTAGGGGCAGGCAGGCTGAGCTGGGCAGGGTGAGTCGCTGAGCAACGGGCAAACCTGCTTTGACTTCCAAAGCGTGTCCCAGCATGTGCTTTGCTGGGGAGGTGGCTTCTCACCTTGCACCGGGTCCTCAGCCCCACACCCCCACACTGGTCGGTCCTCAAGGGCCAGCCAGGGACCAGCAGCATGCAGGCACAGGCTGGGAGCCCGGCTGGGCTCTGGGGCCACCTTCTGCTCTCCCATCCTTGGAGATGTTTGTGCTTGGGGTGGGAGGCTGTGAGGCAGGGATGGGAATCGGTTAATGCCATCAGGGTGTTTGTTCTGCCAATGACCAGGCCCAACAAGAATGATACAGCCAGCAGAAAGAGAAACCAATACACAGACTGTATTGTAATTAGAAACATCGTGACATGGATGATCACTGGGGGTACAAACAGATCAATCAGCTGGTACATAAACGACACCACCCCCAACAATCCCACAAAAGATGTGACTTGGCCCACAACAGGTGGTATGAACAGAGACCCGAGGTTTCCCACAGTTGGCATGGGAAACAGCCAGACCAGCAAGTTAAATACATAAGAGAAAGGTGCCCACATGGCGACTCTCACCCGATCAACCTGCATTCACAAAGGTCTTAAGCAAACTGGGGCTCAGCTCCAGGGAGAGTCAGGAGGTCTGCCCTGAACCAGGAAGCTCTGT
>NW_008611782.1:1872-10476 GCF_000691845.1 Merops nubicus | reverse complement strand
GCAGGGCCGGCCGCACCCTGGGGGGAAGCTATAAGGCAAACTCACCCCCTCTGTATGAAGGGCTGTGGGAATCACCCATATGTCAACCTTAATTTGGGGGCTCAGGGTTCAAACCCCAGCATTTCAGTGTTGTGAAAAGGGCTGAACTTTGCATTGTCGGAAGAGGAAATGGCTGTGCTTCCACTCTGATTTGTGCAGGAATTGAGAGTGTGGAGATTTAGGGCTCTGACCACTTCTGCTGGGTAAACAGCTGGATAACTGCCTGATTTCCACCTTTCCTCCCTCTCCACCGCCCACTGAAGAGGCTCTGGCAGTTCTCTTGGGGCGTGATGTCTGGAATAGTGCTGGCAACCACCAGTCCAGCCCAGGTCCTTCCACTGGCATCGCTCAGCCTTTCGTGAAGGTTCACCTCTGCTAAGAGGCTGCTTTTAGGTGCTCCCATGAGAGCCATTTCTAGGCCTGGCTGTAGTATTGGTTTTCCTTCCGTAGCAGATAAAGCCCTGCATTTACTGCTGGTATGACAGCAGAGCCTGCAGGAAGGTCATGTCGGGCATCACTTAGAATCACAGAATCATTTTGGTTGGAAAAGACCTCTAGGATCATTGAGGCCATTAACCCAGCACTTCCAGGTCACCACTAACCCATGTCCCTCAGCACCACATCTCCACGGCTTGGAAAGCCCTCCAGGGATGGGGACTCCACCACTGCCCTGGGCAGCCTGTTCTTGGGTCCTTGGTGCCCACAATCCATGGCAGGAGCTGACTTCAGTCCCTGTGCTGTGATGATGAAGGGAAGGGGCAATCAAAGAAAACAAAAACATGTATTTTTTTAAGCCGTAGCTAGAAAATCTGCCACACCTCTAAAATGGACTTTCCAGCCAGAGGTGAGCAGGCTTAATTTGACAGCTATTTCTTAAATATTTTAAAAGCTGCCTGGAATAAACTGAATGCTTCCGAGTAGTGACCTCAATTCTGCTTGCTGTAAATTTCATTAGAAAGAGGATTTGTGTCCCTGCCAGGAGCAGGCCACTTTGCAGCTTCATTGATCTGCCCAAACCATGTGCTGTGCAAGTGCCATCCTCAGCAGATTTGTAAAGAGCTCACTGCTGCATGCTCCTATCCCCAAATGTGGCTTGTTTCCTTGCTTTTCTCCTCTCTTCCTCTTTTTTTTTTTTTTCCCCCTCCTCTTTCTGGTGCAAATGCATCATTTGTTTACTAATCACGTTGCATCGTTAGCTGCACCGAGTCATCCCACCGGCTGTGTGGGCAAGGCTATAGCAGCTGGGAAGGAAAATGTCACTCTCCTTCAGCTCGCTTGATGTGCTTTGTTCTCAGATCCCCATCCCACGCTGTGGAGGCCAAAGATTTTTGCAAGCTGGAGGGCTGCCTGCATCTCGGTGTTCTCCAGCGAGGTCACCTGTGGTTCTGACACCCCCTCAGAGGAGCTTCCTTCCCTTCTGCTGTCCCCAAAGCGCTGTCTGTCCCTGTGCAACCACGGCTTTGGATCTTGTGGAGAGGTGTGATGGTAGCACAGATGGTGTATGCTGAGTTCTGCTAGGGAAAAAAGCCTGGGGAGATGTGGTACTGCCAGACCTGTGGCTGCACCAGCAACATGCATCTCCCCAAGCCTCAGAAGGGTCAGCAGCTGATCCTGAATCCCCTTCCCATAGCAGCATGTTTGAAGCCCACCTGCCCAGGTTGAGGGGAACACAGGGGGGCTCTGAGCAGCCACCACGGGGACACAGGGCCTGTGCAAAACTGCAACTGCTCCTGTGTTGTCACACGGGGCAGTTGCCTGGTTGGGCTGAATTAAGGGGCAAGGGGAAAGGTGAAGTGTCCCTGTAGCCCTGAAGTCAGGTACCCAGCCCTGCCCTCCCCACGGAACCCCTATTCTGGGGCTGTCCCTGTCCCCCTGGCACTTCTACCTCTGTCTCTGCATGAAGGTGGTGGTCTCATGGGGACAGGCCACGTAACAGCATGAAATGTGCCATGTTTTGGAAGCCCCATGGCCTGGCCATGGCTGGGGAGGGTTGTGCACCCTGGGCACTGTGTGCAGAGTGGGCAGACTATGGCTGAGGCAAAGCAACAGGAAAAAAGGGACTAACCAACAACCCTGTCCTACAGAATGAAGTGCTGGCACCCAGCAGGAGCTCTGACAGCTTCACAGCATGTGGCTTTTGAAGAGGAGCTTTCCTTCACAAGGATAGTCCCAGCACTGCCAAGCTGGTGCAGAAAGCAGACAGTCCTGGCAGAGAGGCCAGGGGTGGGCTTGGATGCAGGAGTGTGTGCCCACATTGAAGGTATGTCCAAGGGAATTGGTTGCACCTCAAATTGGTCCCCAAAGGGTGAAGTTAGAAAATGTGTCTTTTCCTCAGCCATCTCCAGAGACGGAGCCTGTGCTGCTGGGAGGATGGGAGGGATTGAAAATACCCCAAACCCAGCAGGAGGGGTGGCTGGTGTCAAGGGTGGAGACTGGAGAGAAATATCCCCCTCTTCTAACTGCTGTCTGTGTGTCTTGCTTATGGCTGAACATTAGGAGGAGATATCTGAGGGGGCCTCTGGTGACCCTCATGCTGTATGGGTGATGGCAGTAGGAAGAAATCCCTGTGCTGGAGTGGTGGAACACAGGGCTGTCTGCCTCGGGCTGAGGACTGCCGTGGAGGGGCCTTTCATGGGCTGAGTTTTGGCAAGATATTGGCAAGGCTGGTCCAAAGCAGCAGCCACCTTTTCATCTCTCCCTCCCCGTTGGCTGCCAGCACAGGCGATGCCCAGGCATGGTGCTGTCCCCTCTGTTGGGAGTTAGGCTCTGTCACCTCTCTGTATGACTGGTTTATTTTTGGAAGCTAAGCCATGGCCCTGAACAAAGAGGCCACAGCTTGGGCCAGCAGGATGGGCTGTCTTGGGGACAGGGCCTTGCTGGCTGTCAGCATCCAGACAAGGGCTAAATTCGTGTCCCATAAATCTGACATGCTCGGCCAGTTTCTCGGCTTCGCAGCACCTCCACTGGAATCACCTGTTGTTTATTTGCCTGAGGTCTGAGGAGATGTGCAGAGGGGTTCACCAAGGCAATGGCCCAGGTCCTGGTCTCTCTCCTCCTTTGGTTTTGGGTTCAGTTCCTTTGAAGGGAGGCAAACAGTGCCTGGGAAGGGGAGGCTCTGCAAGCTCACCTGTCCCTGGTGGAGAGGCACGGGGGACCACGCTGGCCTGGCTGTGACTGGGCACTGGGCTGGCACTGGGAGCTTCCCCGCTTTGCCCCCCTGCCCAGCGTGGTGATGCTGCTCAGCCTGGGCTTCCTGCTTGGAGCAAATGCAGCAGCACTTGTTAGTGCCGAGGAAAGGGGTGGTCAGGGTGTAGCTGCCAGGGGAGTCTCATCTGAAGTCTTGGGAGCATCGCCCAGCAGCAGTTGGGAGCAGTTGGAAGCAGCAGTTTCTCTCTGCATCCCATGAGGGGGTTAAGTGAAAAATGAAATTTCTCTCTATCTCCTTCCTTATGCTTTCTCATCTCCGCCAACAGAGCTGAAGATGGGGGAGGATTTTTTTTCCCCCCTATATTTAGCTTTGGAGAAATTGCTATAACTAATCGGCTTTAGGATACTGGGCTCTCTCTTCTATTTTATCTTCTTCTGTCACTAAGACCTTGTCATGTGGCTGTGGGCTGTGGCTCACTGGCTCTTGCTGTTTGATGGGCTCCATTTTTTTTTCATGGAGTCAATTAATAACCCGTAAAAATAACTCTTCCAGCTGTTCCACTTGCAGCTGCTGGGCTGGAGTCTAATTACCCAGCCTTGGCTCCCAAATCCTGCTTTGCATGTAAAAGTGCCAGTGAATAAGAACAGGCAGAGGAGATGGCAATGCAAAAAAGGAATGCGGTTTGGGGTGCTATTTTTAGCCTTTTCAAGCCAAATGTAAAAAGACCCTTAGGCTGCTTGTGTACTGCTGAATCTGATCGTATGCACAATATTGTTCCCATGGCACAGCGCAGCAGCCAGGGTGGGTTGGGGTTTATTTTTGGCAGTTAGCTTGCCTGCATTTAACAACCTCCTTCTGGGCTGGTTTGAGCGGTGCTGTGATGATGTGGCTTAAACCCATGTACTAATGTTTTTTTCAGTCACCTGCAGTTCCCCGTGTGTTGCTGGACGTGGCCACAGCAGTGATGGGGAGGGAAGGCACACAGTCGCTCACCCAGGGAAGAGTTTGTTTCTCACAGAGTGGTGGTAAAGGGGTGACCAGCACTCCACAAAAACTACAGACTGAGGTAGGAAATTAATGCAGCTGGAGCTCTGGTGGATATACAATGACCTCCACCCATGTCGTTCCATCTGTCTTGCACCCTCTGCTTCCTGAGGTGGACGTCATCTTTGGGTGAACTTGCTAGGCAGAATGCCCTCTGCTTCTCTGGAGCATGGGGGTCTCGGCCCTGCTCTGCTGGTGCTGCCTTGACTCCCACCACAGCCATACTCATCTGACCTCTGTCTGCCTCCCGAGTGCTCCAGGCTTCTCTCCTTTCTTGCTCCCCACAGACGTGGTGGGTGCAGCAAAGGCCCACAAAGGCCCCAACATGGGGTGCTGGGTCTGGGGCGCTGAGGAAACTTTGGGCTTGTTTCCAGTCTCTGTCCAGGGAATTGTACCAGGGCATGTCGATTCGTTTCATCATTGGGCTCTTGTCTAATTCAGATTCAAGCTGGTTATGACCAAAGCAAATCAAACAGAACAGCTGTTCATTAGCTAATTTGGAATACTTAGTGGTCACACATTGGTCTGTAGCTACCAGCTTGAAACCACAACTGCAAATAGGCTTCCTGTGCTGGGGACTGTCCCCTTCATTAAACCTAGATATTTTGAGACTGTTATTTGTAAGCTGCCCTCAGAAAAAGCTCCTACACATCCCACTTGCACAGGAGCTGCAGCTCCACAGTTCTTTCTCTGCTCAGGCTTCTCCTTCCCTGTGCTGACAGCTGCAAGAGCCAGGAAGTGTTAAATATGTCATAAATATGTCTGGATTGAAAGGGACCTTTTAAGGTCATCTTGTCCAACTCCCCTGCACTGATTAGGGACGTCTGCAACTCGAGCAGGTTGCTCAGAGCCCCGGCCAACCTCCCCTGGAATGGTTCCAGGGATGGGTCAGTGACCACCTCTCTGGGCAGCCTGGGCCAGATTCTCACCACCCTCACTGTAAGAAAGTTCTTCCTTCTACCTAGTTTAATTTCCCTGATTTAGTTTAAAACCACCACTCCTTGTCCTGTTGCAACAGGCCCTGCTAAAAAGTCTGTCCCCAGCTTTCTTATGGGCCCCCTTGAAGTACTGAAAGGCCACAAGATGGTCTCCTTGGAGCCTTCTCTTCTCCAGGCTGAACAACCCCAACTCTCTCAGCCTGTCTTCATAAGAGAGGTGTTTCAGCTGTTCCAGAGGTGTGGGTCTGCTCTCCTCCCTAGAGAGATGGAGCCAGACTCTCCGTGGGCAGCCCTTCAGTGGAGCTCTGCTACCGTCCACCCTTCCAGCGACAGAGGATCCGTCAATCTGTGTTCAGTCTTGCCTGGCAAAGAGATTGCAAATGTGGTCCTCCATCATGAGACACAGTAGCCAAATTAATTGCAGGATAGAGAGTCAGCCAGTGTTGCTGGAGCCCAAGACAGACTAACGCTTCAGCCATGTCAAAATCAGCTGAGCTGCTTCAAAATCTGCTGCTGGCAGCGTGGCAGCTCCTGCTTCTCAGTACCCTCCATCTCCCACCTCCCGGGAGCACCGCGCTCGCTGGGATTGGTGACACGGGGCATTCAACTGGAAGGAACATCTGCCTTGGAGTGGCACTGCCCACTCAAGCTGCCGCTGCTGCAAGTGGGTGACATTTTTTAATGTGTCTTGCTTCCTTTCTTTAATCTCCCAAACACAGGCACGCCTGTGGAGCACAGGAAGGTTCCTCCCCCGTGACAAGGGAAAAAATTAGCAAGCAGATTGAGCATGTAGAGCAAATAATGAGATTGCCTTGGATACAGGACCGGAATTCATGCAAAGAATTCTGCTGATCAGAGAAGATAAGCAGCATTTCCAGGGCGTCATGGGACTTGTGTTTCTCAAATGTTTTCTAAGAGATCCTTGGATGAAGGCTGCCAGCACCAGCCTGATCCACAGACAGCGTGATTTAAAAAATAAACCCTGAAATAGCTATACTGGTGGTTATTTTGGCGTGCATCATAATGATCTGCCTCATTTGCCTTCAGGCATGGGAATGAGCTAGCCAGATCCCAGCACTGTTATGCTGGCAGAGCAGCCACCACAAAGAAGGTTTGTCCCCACGAAGCCCCACTGAAAGGGCCCAGTGTTTGTCCGTGGGGTGCAGACCCAGTGCTGCTGCAGTCAGCCTGTACTGTCAAAGGAGCTGGATTTGTGGAATACTGTGTTTCTTTTTAATCCTCTGGTATGTAAAAAGAAAAAGAAAGAAATCAACATTTTCCAGGCAAATAGAGACAAAGTCTATACCTGGTGCGAGACCAAACAGCTTGCTTCAATGCTTGTTGAAGTAGATGATTAAAATATTTGTACTGTCAGGCTCATTAAAAAGAGGGATAGTAAACAGCCATTGTTTTTATTTTTATAGGAAATTTACTCATCCTTGCATTTGCTATGCCTCTTGGTTGTGACTGGTGTTTTCCTAAGGACTGAGAAGTGTTATTAGTGAACTGCTCCGATCACTCGCTCCAAGTGATGACAGGTAACAGGCTCTGCACGGTGAGCAGGCACCAGGTGCTCCCAGGCAGTGGCACATGGGCACAAGGGCTGTTTCCAAAGGCAGTCAGAAAAGTTGGGCATTCCCGACAGCCCAGTAAAACCCTCCCTGGCTGGCAACTCCAGCTCCCTGTATTATTAGCATGACATCTTCAGCAACAATAAAATATCCATCAAATAAGTTACTATCCAAGTGTTTCTCCCTTTATACAGGAAAAAATGTTGTGGGGCCTTTGATATTTTGGCCCTCCTGTGCCACCTCTTGATATCTGAGGGATAAAATGATCCTGTGGGAGCCCCAAAGGGTGTCATCTCCTCCTCATGCTCCCCCAGGAAGACTGTGCTAACACCCTGTTACAAATATCCAGCGTGGGTATTGGGAAGCATTGGATTTGATGCTTCATCCAGAATATATGCTCCGCCAGCTCCTCGTGCTTTAGTAATTTCAGTAGGAGCAGCCCCCCCTGCACCACTTGCTCACTTTTGCTTTAGCCCTGCACCACTTGGGAGCAGTGACAGGAATTTGATGCAGGCAGCTTCATGTGGTTACAGGATTGGCCGTGCAGGATGTCAGTAGGGGCCGAGATGCTTCCCACAGGCTCATCCCAATCCGTGTGTTTTATGAGTCAGGATTCAGTCCTGCTTGCTGATGTTTGTCTGTGTCAGTGGTTCCTGTGCTCTGATGTCAGCTGCTGGAGTCCAAGCGCTGGCAGCTGGTGTCTCTGGCCATCTCCCAGCCCACAGTTCCATTTTCCTATCAGTCACTTGAGAAGAAAGGAAAAAAAACATGTTTCTGACTGTTTGTGACATCACAGCATAGGGAGCTCCATCCTACAAAGTCACTTCAGGCTTTTCTACACTGTGAAACATGGGAAAGTTCAGATAAATCAAATAACGGTATGATGTTAATACACCTTCACTTACACTGCACTCAACTACAGTAAACTAAGGCCAGTTTAATCCCGAGTAAAAATCTCAGCACCAGAATTTAATGCCTTCTCAGTTTTATATGTGAACACCACTCCTCTGAACACAGGTCACTCTGGAGGTATTTTACCCTGTTCCTGACCCTGTGGAATGGTGGAGAACTACCACAGAGCTAAGAGGCAGCAGTGTTTGGGAAGAAGGGGATCATCCGGGAAGTGAAGAGCTCTGCCCTGCTTTCTCATACCAACCTACTGCACGAGTTTTCCTGTGGCTTTTTGTGAGCTTCAATACTCCTGTCTGAATATTGTCTGCCCTGCCATTACAAAGGGCTTTAAGATCTCCAGATATGTGGAGAAATCTCTCCTCCTGTATCATTTCCTCAGTACGGGCTATGCAGGAACTACATACAGCTGTTTCGTTCTGGTCTGTGTCTGGAGGTCTTAACTTGGGTGTCACAGTCACTTTAGTTTTAAAAGTAATTGTATTTACACCACCTCATAACCAGCACCACCAGATACTGACTCTCTAGACTGACAAAAGAAAGAAAACATTGTGACGCCTAGTGAAGTGCCTATAACACATTTAATAAGAGCTCTGTGTAAACCAGAATTGCATGTCCTCAGGGCACAGCTCTGTCCCATTAGCTGTTTGCCAGTCATCATGCATATTTCAGCTGGAAGCGTTACCATTTGGGACCTTTTTCATGCTTTTAAAGGTCTAGGAGGCAGGCATTTATCTCAGTGTAGCCAGTGATACATCAAAAATTCCACCTGCTCAGGTGGGACTGATTTATTAGGGAACAGCTCTTGAAGAACTTCAGTGTATCTGAACTAACAATTTCACCCCTCTTTCACGTACTGCCAATAAACGTACAGCTTCGCAGCAAGACCTTGAATGAAAGTGTGTTCTCTCATGCTGAGAACTAACAAGCTCCCCCCTTTAGCACAAAAGCTGCA
>NW_008611782.1:0-1841 GCF_000691845.1 Merops nubicus | reverse complement strand
CTGCTGAACAGGAAGAAGCCAGGACCACTTCACTTCTGTTCACTCTCTGGGATGCAAAAAAAACCAAGCAGAGCGAGTCCCTGCCTGCTGAATCGCACTGAATTACAGCCATGCCAGAGGCGTTCGGAATCTTTGTTTTTGTATACATCAGCCCTGCACTGCTGCCAGGCAATTCTACTTTAAGTTAGTTATTGTTAATAATAAAGGACTGACTACCAATACTTCTCCGTCATTTCCACGGTGATATTGCTTGAAACAAGATAAATGATGGCTTTGAGTTGTGTAGCCAAAGTTAGTACCGTGAAGGAATGCGATCCAGGAGACGTGTGCTGAGTGAGGTGATGAGTGCCCGACCTCGTGTAACCTCCCAAAGGCACAACTGCCCTCACATCCAGCAAGCTGCACTCTGAATTTCGTGAAAATATTGAATGGGTTACACTTTCAGCCTGTGTTCTCTGCACTTCAGGCTTCAACGTGCCTGCCAGCTTTCCCTAAACAGCTCACCCACCCTTTTAGTCATTTATAGTCCTTCCAACGATGCACCCCTGGGGCTTCCATAAGAGAATATATAAAAGGAGTATAAACAATAATAGAAACATTTAAAAACATGTTACTTTTCTCTTCTCTGTTTTAAGATTATTGTTTTCACAGAAAACCGGCAAGCCACCTACCATGATTGATTCAGATATTAAATGACGGACTTTCACTTTAATGCTTTCATTCTATCAATAGACTGCAAACACCTTTAAAAGTCCAATTAAATATTTTCTGGTTGTACAGCCATTTGGTAAAGCAGAATAGTGGCAGTCAGTAAGGACTGAAATACTACCCAGATTCTAAAGAGAGAAACCTTTGAACACAGAGGAATCTGAATGGGTGTAGATTTCTTGCCCTGGTATGCTGGTAAGATTCTATCTCATGCTTTTAGAACAGGAAAAGGATGTTACAGGCATAATGGCACAGAATATCAATCAGATAACTAAATCAAATTACAGAGTTACTAGATTAACTAGTTAACTTCAGCTACATGAAGGCAGCTGGCCAAGGGCCACGACAGGAACCAGACTCAGAGAAACAATTTCTCAACACATTAAACAACTTATTGTAACGACTAGTTTCAGATCAGACAACAGACTGTTCTTGAATAACTTTAAAAGATGCGTGGTTTTGGTAAGAAAGAACTGTAGCTGAATTGCTCATTGATAGTAACTGCAAATTCAGCCTTCCCAGAAAAAGAATTGCACTAAAAAGACGAGATAATGGCTCTAGATTTTAGCAGAAAGGTTTATTTTCTGAGGGAGTAAGCCAGTAATAAAACATGTTCTGGGTAAACAAATTGCCTTAATAGAGTCATTGAAGGGAAGAGAGGCATGAGCCCCTAATTTTCAAGTCCTCATTTTAACACAGTTTGTGATATACTGGTACCGTACAAAATGTATTTCTTGCTTTTAGTACATCACAGTTAAACCACACAAGACGTGATCTAAGACAGAACTCTTTCAAACATCCCAAACTGCAAAGCACCCCAGGCTGGGTGACCGCTGGCTGCGGATGAGAGGCAGGAAGACGCTCGAGCAGTGACCGCCGCAGTTCTGTGCCCTTTCAGCAGGGAGAAACTCTGTCCCAGCCAGGCATTTGGGGCAGTTTCTCTCTTGTTCTTGCTCCCCCAAGTTCAGCCTAGACCTCCTCTGGTGCAACTCGTGGCCATTTTCTCTTGTCCTTTCCCTTGTTCCTTGGGAGAAGAGCCCGACCCCCACCTGGCTCCAGCCTCCTGTCAGGAGCTGTGCAGAGCCAGAAGGTCTCCCCTGAGCCTCCTTTGCTCCAGGCTCAGCACCCCCAGG
>NW_008611781.1:7888-10336 GCF_000691845.1 Merops nubicus | reverse complement strand
GTCCCACAGAAGGTTTTTTAGCACCTGGACGAGCACAGCCTGTTGCCTGTTGGTTTTTTTCCCTTGGATTTCTGGTTCCTCGTTGTGCTGCCCCCTGGAGCTGCCTCTGTTGCTGTGCACGGTTCTGTCGCTGCTGGGAAGAAATCTCTGGAGCTGTTCAAAGACTGAAACCACCCCCCCGGAGCAGTTCAATCATTCCTTCAGGTCCTCAGCATTCTACAGACTCAGGATTTTAGGAGGTGGATCCCACAGCTCTGCTGCCCCACAGCCCCCCCCTCCCCAGCAGACCCTGAGAGGGGCTGGGCTGGGTTCCCCAATTCCCCTGCTGGGTGCAGCAGCCTCAGGGACCTGGTGCTGGCCGAGGACGTGGGGTGTTCAGTGTGTGCCTGGGGGACCCACACAGGAGCTGGCCACAGGATCTCCCCTCAGAGGCACCAGCCTGTGCAGTTTTCCCACTGGGCTTCGTTTGCAGCAGGTCTGGGGAGGAGACTTTTTGTTGTTTGTTCCTCGGGGAGAGGAGGGGATGTGACAAGTGCTCTGTGTATATTCTGTACAGACCTATCATGGCCAATGCTAGTTCATAATTTATGACGTTGGGTTTTAATTGTGTGGCTGCTCCTCGGAGCCCTTGGGAGAGTTCTCAGGTTCCGTGCTGGGAACCTGACTGCTTGTATATATTTTACTGTTGCTGCCAGGATGGGGTGCTGGGGATGGTTTTGGAACTGACAGAGGGGCAAATAAAACAGCAAATAGTTCCCAGACGTCTTCATGGGGTGGTTTGGGGTCTGCAAGGTCTGTCCCAGCCTCCCTCAGCCTTGCTGGGGGTGGGACTCTGAATGCTCTTTGCCCTGTTGACACATCTCAGGAGGAGAATGAAGAGGACTTTGGGGTGGGTTCCTGCCCTCCAGCCTCAGCCAGCAGCACACCAAACTCTGCAGGAACGTCAGCTTTATTCAGTCACTGAGTTACAGCAACAGCTCTCTGACCCCAGGACAGTGGGAGGAGAAACAGGAGCTGAGAGCTCAGCAAGCAGAAGGGAGAGGTTTGGGTTAGGTTGGGGCTTATTCCCCCTTCAGCTCAACACTGCTTGGAGATATTAACATTGCTTAGGTGGGAAAGAAGTGAGTACAAACATTTTAGAACAGCCCAAGAAAACATCCGATGGGAGGATGAACTCCACAGGAGGAGGAGTAAAGGTCAGACTGGGTCGTGTTAATTGCAGGCAGAGAATTTCAGAGTCACTGGGCTGGGTTCAGTCCCAGCGCGGTCGAACGCTCGTGGTTGGTGGTGTTGAAACGTTTGAAAGCCCAGGTGGTGTTTGGGAGTGAATATTTTGGACACTGGGAGGAAAGCAGCTCTCAGGAGCCAGGCCCAAGAGCGCATGTACAGGTAGTGCTCACAACTCCTTGTAAGGCTATTTCAAGAGTATTTAGAGCACATGTACAGGTAGTGCTCACAACTCCTTGTAAGGCTATTTCAAGAGTATTTAGAGCACATGTACAGGTAGTGTTCACAACTCCTTGTAAGGCTATTTCAAGAGTATTTAGAGCACATGTACAGGTAGTGTTCACAACTCCTTGTAAGGCTATTTCAAGAGTATTTAGAGCACATGTACAGGTAGTGTTCACAACTCCTTGTAAGGCTATTTCAACAGTATTTCACTCTGCAGTTATTTGCTTAAAACTACTTTTTTTTCCCCCATTTTAAGGCCCGATCAGCAGGGACAAAAGCCACTCTGGGTGCCCGTGGGAGGGGGCACAGGGGGGGTGGTTGTGCTCAGATGGCCTCCACGTAGTTGGCGGGCAGCATGCCGGTCTTGCCGGTGCGCTGCACGGTGCCGTACATCCAGCCCTCGTCGATGGCCTGCGCGTTCACGATGGTGTCCCCGTCCTTGAAGGACACCTCGTCGGCGTCGGCCGCCGTGTAGTCGTACATGGCCCGGTAGCTTTTCTGCTCAGGAAAGAGGAAAGGGCAAAAAAAAAAAACCCAACATAGTTATGGGGCCTCTGCTGGCAACGGAAAAGGGAAGAGCTGAGCCAGGGAAGGAGATGTTCTGACTCGTTTCGTGGCTTCTCAGTGAAAGCTGCTCTCAGATCATAGAGTGCTTCTGGAGAAGCGAGTGCCTGGGGTTAAAGCCTGTGAGGGACTGACCCTGAAAACACCTTTTCTCCAGATGCTGTCTGAGGCAGATCCAGCTGTAAGGTCACAGCCACCTTCCAGGGCACGCTGCGCTGGGTGGCCCCACTTTGGTCCAACCCCACCCTGGGATTTCCAGCAGGTGCTGTCCTACCCGTCCCCTCTCTGGCTATCCCAGCAGGGTCCGTCCCACTCCAGTCACCCCGTCGCTGGCTTTGTACCAACCCTCAGCCTGGGGGGGTGAGTGGCCAGCAGCGAGCCGGGGAGGGTGTCAACCAGCCCCGGGGCGGGACTTACCCCGGCGGGGGGGGG
>NW_008611781.1:7312-7603 GCF_000691845.1 Merops nubicus | reverse complement strand
GAGGGCTCGGATTTCTCCTCGCCGCCGCTGAGGCTGAGGGCGCTGGCGGAGCGGGAGTGCTCCCGGCTGCGGCGCTGCGCTTGCACTGCGGGCGGGGAGGGGACAGGCTCAGGGCGCTGCGGGGACAGGGACAGGGAGAGGGACAAGGACACACACGGGTACAGGGCCAGGGACAGGGATGGGGACAGGGACAGGGATGGGGACAGGGACAGGGACAGTGTTGGGGACTCTGGGGTCACACAGATGGGGACAGAGTTGGGGACTCTGGGTCACAGAGAACCTGGAAGGACA
>NW_008611781.1:5049-7228 GCF_000691845.1 Merops nubicus | reverse complement strand
CCAGCCCCTCAAGGTCTTTCTGATCCTGTGGTGCCCAAACCTGACCCCAGTGCTCAAGCTGTGGCCTCCCCAGTGCCCAGTCCAGGGGCAGGATCCCTGCCCTGCTCCTGCTGGGCACCCTGGTGCTGCTCCAGGCCAGGACACTGCACTTCATCATCCCCGTGCTGTCAGTTCTAGAGATGGGATCCTGCACAAGCAGCAGAGCCCAGGGGACAAACCAGAGATCATGTGTAAGCTCCTGGACTGAATGTTGTCCTCTGCTGGGTCGTAGTCAAAGACTGAGCCGGGGTTAGTGCGCCAGACACGGAGACCTGCCAGAGAGAAAGGGTGTTTCCTGAGGAGAAGCTGGAGCTCAAACAGCTCCTAGAGAGCTCGAGCAGTGAAAATCCATCATAAAAGGGCAGGCAGCAGTTCATAAATGTGCATTTCCCAAATCTACAGCACAGATCAGGGCTTTTAAAAAATTTAATCTACACCAAGTGAGGTCAGGTATTTCCCTAGGAATGAAGTTAAGAATATAAGGAGGAGGCTCTGGGCAGCCTGATCTAGTGGGAGGTGTCCCTGCTCATGGCAGAGGGGTTGGAACTGGGGGATCCTTGTGGTCCCTTCCAACCCTGACAGATTCTGATCTGTTTTAGCAGAGGACTTTAGAGCCCTAATGGCTCAAGGGTTGGACTTGATAATCTTGGAGGTCCCTTCCAACCTAAAGGATTCTCTGATTCTAAATTAGATGAACCTTAAATATATAAGTAAGAAAAGAGATGAGCTTTAAAAACACAGGAAAGAAATGTACATTTAGCATTGCAATAGGCAGTTGGGCAGAACATCATGTTCAAAATGGACTTGGATTGAATATGTCAGCTCCAACAAGTGTGAGCTGCTGTGGCTGAGCTCAAATCAACCCACCCCTCCCAGCTCAGCTTGGGGTGCTGGAGGTGTCCCAGAGCCTGGGTGCTGCTTGCCTGTGAGGTTCTCCTGGTCCTGGTCCACACGTTTCCTCTCCATCTCCACCACGCGCCGCTGGATGCCCCTGTAGCTGATGTCACTGAAGTCCTGCATGTTCTTCTTCACCCGCTCCGTGATGGGGTCGGTCACCACGGGGGTGAAACTGCCCTTGCTCTTCTCAAAATCCTCATGGTATTTCACCTGCGAGGGGAAAAGGAGACGTTTGTTGGGTGGGGTTGGGGTGGGTCCCAGCAGAGGGGTCCCAGGCTCTGCTGAACTTTGCTTTTCTCCAGCCCAAGGAGCAAGGAGAGAGCCCAGTCCTGGAGTCGCTCTGGCGTCCAGCACATAACAAACTGGGCAACCCAGCCCAGCCTGTGTCCATTGAGCTGCCAACCCCACAGTGCCTTGGGAGGGAGGTTGGGGTGTGGGTTAAATCCCTTTTTAAAGTTAAAAATGCATCTCTCAGTGCCCTTACTGTGGAGATGTGTCTCTGGGTCTCCCTCACGCGCCGCATTTCGGGCGTGTCCAGCACGTAGGCGGCCTTGCCTTGGACTTGCTTCCGGAAACTGTCCGAGTAGAGAACCTGCCCAAAGAGAGAAAGGACATGAGCACAGGGCACAAAACTCCTTTGGCACTGAGGAATGAGCTGGGCTGAGGCAGCCTGGCCAAGAAGGTGGAACAAGGCAAAAGCAGCAGGAGGTTTGTTGGTGAGGAACATCAGAAGGCAAAGCACGGGTCTTTTCCATGATTACAGGAAATTTTACTGAGGAAGAAAACAGGAAAATTTACTGAGCAAGTCATGACAACCTTCAGGATGAAGCTCTGAGCAACCTGCTCTAGCTGGGGATGTCCCTGCTCAGTGCATGGAGCTGGACTAGGTGACCTGGGAAGGTCCCTTCCCACCCACGCCATGATCTGTGATGTATATGAACATTTCCAGGATAGGGTATGTTGGGATTTGCCTCTGGACTAACAGGTTAGTAAAGAAGAGACCAAAAGTGGCCATCTCCATATTTGCCATGGTTTTTTAGACCCTGACAGAAATCTAACATAAAATATACTGTTCCTGAAGAACAATCACTTATATATCACAAACTGCTTTGGTTGGAAAAGACCTTTAAGATCATCAAGTCCAACCACTGACCCATCCCTGCCAGGTCCCCACTGCCCCGTGTCCCTCACCCCACATCTCCACGGCTTGGAAACCCCTCCAGGGGTGGGGACTCCACCACAG
>NW_008611781.1:0-4894 GCF_000691845.1 Merops nubicus | reverse complement strand
GCAGAGCCAGAAGGTCTCCCCTGAGCCTCCTTTGCTCCAGGCTCAGCACCCCCAGCTCCCTCAGCTGCTCCTCACCACACTTGGCCTCTAGACCCTTCCCCAGCAGCTTCGTTGCCCTTCTCTGGCCACGCTCCAGCCCCTCCGACATATGGTATAAGACACATACAGTCATGCAGTTTAAGACCAGTAAAACCAGCTTCACATTTCCAAGCTGGGCAGCCAGGTGGTTGTGTTCACCTCTGCACTGCTGGTTCAGGAATGGAAATGTCACTTTTTAACAGGTTTTCCTTTCCTGGCAGACCAGAACTTACCGAGCTGATGTTCTCCTGGTTGCGTTTCGCTCTCTCCATCTCTGGGGTCAGTGGTGTTGGGGTTCCTTTTGCCAGCTGCTCCTTGTACAGGACCTGCAGTGTACAGACAAGGGGTCCACAGGTCAGACTGGGCCAGTCCCTGGCTCCTGTTTAACTGGTGTTATGGTTTAAGCATATTCATCTCTGCAGGGGGGAGAAAAGATCTTGGGAAGTAAAGCATCTAGAGAGTTATTGGCCAGAGTAAAAGGTAAGAATCAAAGGGAGAAATAGGCAAAACTAAGGAAAACAGAGAAAATAAGGCTGAATTAGAAGTGGAGCTTTGGTTCAGAATGGTTATTTTTGGTATTAGGGGGTTGTCTGTCTGCTTTCAGTACCGAGCTAATGTGTTCTTGATTGCGTTTGACCCTCTCCATCTCTGGAGTGACCGGCGTGGGCGTTGCCTTCCCTAAGCCTTCTCTGTACACAACCTACAGATCACAGAGTAACTCAGAGTCACAGCTGCACCAACTCAAAACCATCCTGTTACTGGGTTTAGGGTCAACACCACTCGTTACCAAAGGAAAAACAAAGCTCAGAGGAATAATGGTATTAAAAAGTTAATCGGGAAAAAAAAAAACACCAAAAACAAAACCTTTTAAATACTAGAATTTTAAAAGATTACTTTCTATTTTGGGGGTGAAAAATCAGTGTTAAAGAAAACCAGGCAGTGTAAAGTTATTAAAAAAAGAAGTGCTCTGTTATATCCCCTTGATTTCTTCCAGACAATACCGAGCTAATGTGTTCTTGATTGCGTTTGACTCTCTCCATCTCTGGAGTGATTGGGGTGGGGGTTGCTCGCCCCAGGTTTTCTTTGTACAACACCTGTGGGGTACAGAAGATGTGTCTGGGATCTTAAAAAAAAAAAAAAGAACCCCCGAAAGCAAAAGGATCTGAACACAAAGTGTTACGTTGTTATCCAATCTCAGACAAGTCAGGGCTGATGATGCCAAGGAGCACTGCACAAAAGCCAAACATCTGCTGCTGTGAGGATGGGGAGGCCAGGGAAACTAGAAAAGGCCAGCTTGTTATTTTGCTGGTTAAAAAAGATGGGCTCTATCCAGCTGCAGCTATGATGACCTCTCCCTGGGTTCAAGGAAGCTCCTCCTGGCCCTAGAGAACTACTTCAGAAATGCTTTACCTGCTGTGCTGTCTGTATTTGAAGCCATTTGTGCCCTTTTTTGGGGGGAGGAGGGAGTTTTGTTGCCACGCTGACGTTGGGCAGCTAAATAAAGAAGGGTGTTGAGGCTGGGTGGCTGGTGTCACTGCACTGCTACACCTACACCTCTCCTCTGTCCATGAAGCCACCACTGATGGGCCACCCAGAACAGGAACAGTCTTGTTCCTTTTGGGTCAGCCCATTTCAGGGATCATAAAGTCACCTGTCACAGCAACCCACTCTCACGTGGGTCCCAGATGTGGCTTTTTCCAAGTGGGGTGCTCAAGTTCCTTGTTTGTTTGTTCTTCACTAAAGCCAAATACCCCTGAAAAGCTTAAACAAGAGACAAAGCTGAATGTCCTCACCAAGGGATGCTAAGCTCTTGAGGTTGTCTGGATAGAGCCCAGAGGTGCACAGACAGAGCTGTAGAAAAGGCCTAAGTAAGTGCCTGGCTCAGGCTGTTAACACTAAGCTCATTTTATTGGAGGGACGATTAATTTGCAGAAACAAATATATATATATTTTTAAAACTCAAAATCAACTTTCAGTAGGTAGTTAGAATGTTAACTTGAGTAAGATAAAAGCACAAAGTTAAGATAAATATATCTGTTTTTAAGGTACCGAGCTAATGATTTCTTGATTGCGTTTGACTCTCTCCATCTCTGGAGTGATTGGTGTTGGGGTCACTTTCCCCACATTTTCTTTGTACAAAACCTACAGGATACAAGGGAGTATCCATTATAAAGGCACAGCCAAGAAAAGGAAAAAAAAAACCAAACCAAAATAACCACAAAATCAAAAAAAAACACCCACAAAATGAAAGCCAAGTAAAATACAGCTTTAGAAAGGGTTAGATCTGGGGCAGAGTGCTGGTCCCTGAAGAAGCAACACCAGCTTTGCCTTTAATCTGCCTGTATGGAATCAACAGACACAAGCTTGTAGTAAGGAAGGGTTAAAATTAAAAAAAAAAAAGGCAGAAAATCAATATCCATCCAAAAAAAAACCCCACCCCAAAGCAAACCTAGCTGGAGCCGAGCCCTGCCTCAGACCGTGTTAAACAGAAGGTTGTGTGTGAGCACCGAGGTTTATGCTCCGAGGCAGCCTCTTTTTGTGAAGTTAGCAAGCCCGTTAAACGCTTCATTCAGCTCTTTAGGAAAGGAGTTTCCTGTGCAAAATACCGAGCTAATGATTTCTTGATTGCGTTTGACTCTCTCCATCTCGGGAGTGACAGGGGTGGGGGTGGCTTTCCCTATGTTCTCTTTATACAACACCTATGAGACAGAAAGAAGGAGCCAAAGAGAGCAAGAGTAAATAAAAAGCTGTCTGCAAACACAAGTCGAGCCCAAGGCTTTTTCTTCTGGTGTTTCTTTTCTCCAGATGTATATTCTATATTTTTTTTAAAGCAATATATTGCTAGAGAAGGAGGGTTTGGCACACTGGCTTTTTAACTCGTCATCAATAGTGTGAGTAGAACAGAAATGAGACCACAGAAGTACCCTATGGAGGGCTGAGGATGTTAAGAATAGGTAAATGATCATTAAAAGATAAAAAGTCAGCACTGCAGAGGAAAATGAGTGGAGTTAAGTGTTTTTAGGATTAGAAGAGGGCATTAAAACCACTGAAGAACCAAGAAAACAAGTCACCACTGTAAACCAGGAGTACAAAGTCAGCTGCCTTAGGGCTGAGGGCTGTGTTATTTTTGTGTTACCACACCCGTTTATTAAAACTGTTAAAAATATTCTTTTAAACCGAGTTAAATGGAACTTTTTTGTCTTAGCAAAGTACCGAGCTACAGATCTCTTGATTGCGTTTGACCCTCTCCATCTCTGGGGTGACTGGGGTGGGGGTTCCTGTCCCCACACTCTCCTTGTACAACACCTGTGTGGCAACAAAAAGCAGCCAAGAACACAATCACAACTCAATGATCATCACATCCAACATCCAGGCAAATAGCTGAGCCTGCTGGAGCTCAGACTGCTTTCACGTGCCCCAAAAGCTACCCCTGGAGGCAAGGAGGGCAGGATTTCACCCGGGAGGGTTTGAGGGCAAAGAGGTCTATGGTTTAATCTCAGTAGGGGTGGCAAATCCAGCACAGAACCCTCTTACATCAAACAATAAGTTCTCAGGGTGGAGAGAAGCTTCTAGAGTACCACTGAAGCCTGTGAGAAAGTCAGACCCTCCCTCTTCTATGATAACAGCATTAAAACAGGAAACTGGTAGGATTGAGAAAACCCAACACACATAAAAAAAAGAGAAAGGAAGTTGGAAAAGGGAGCAAAATGGTTAAAAATATTTAGGATCATGTGAATAATTATACATATGAAGAAGTGTTAGGTCAGGAACGCTGGAGAAATACAGTACAGTGAAGAAGGAGGGATGCTTTTATAAGTTGATTACATGGAAGCAAGGAGGGGGCTTGTGCATTTTTCACAGAGGTTAAAGAAGTGCTGTTTGAGTGGAGTTAAAGGGAATGTGGCTGCTCCTCCCCAAAATACCGAGCTAATGTGTTCTTGGTTGCGTTTGACTCTCTCCACCTCAGGAGTGACAGGTATGGGGGTTCCTGTCCCCAGCTCCTCTTTGTACAACACCTGTGGGGTAACAAGGCCACGTTAAAAACCAGAAGGAGCATGCAAACAACACCCAGCTTGCTGAGAAAACAGGCTGAATGTTTTTTTCAGAGTCTCTCTGAACCGAAAGCTTGGAATGAAAGAGAAAAATTGAGGTGCTCAGCAGGGATCTCTGCAGTGCCACGCTGGGACATCTCTGCTGTCTTCTCAGGAGCTATGGGGAAAAACTGTGAGCAAGGCCAGGCTGTTAAAGACTTCCCAGAGGAGAAAGTGTCCAACAGGACCCAAAAGGAACAACAAAACCAACTCTGTTTGATTGGCCCACCCCACAACCATCCCAGCAGGTTCTAGTGGTGTGTGTCAGAGCGCTGTTACACCAAGGGGATGGCCACAGCTTTATACCAGGCATGGAACAGGTTGGTTCTTAGATATAAAGTAAGTAAAATCAGGGGAAAAAATAAGAAGCACCACACAAAACAAGACTAAGGATTGTTGTGACCAAGAGAAGGAAAACAGCGTGGGTTTTACAAAGGAAAAAAAAAAATACATTAAAAGATAATCAGCCTCAAAAGAAAGGTAGAATTAAAAGTTGTTATTATTAAGATGAGGTAATAAAATCAAGAGGAACCAGAATGATGTAAGCAACAATCATGGAGGAAAAAAAAAAAATCTCAAAGGGACCAGGATATTATTTTTTGTGTAAGTTGATTACAGGGGAACAAGAATCTTTTTGTGCGTGTTAAAAATATTTTAAAATAGATTAAAAGGGAATTTGCTGCTTTCCAAAGGAAAAGATACCGAGCTAAAGTTTTCTTGATTGC
>NW_008611780.1:33522-35677 GCF_000691845.1 Merops nubicus | reverse complement strand
GTTTGGGGAACTCGACATCTTCAGGGCTCCCTCCTTGGGTTTCTCGTTTCTGGTTGTTTTGGTGGAAGCAGGCTTAAACGAGAGAAAAGAAATGAAGCTTTTAGGTGTTCGGGGTTTAAATGCGCTGCTGATGTTTTGGCAAGCCGAGCTGTGGGGTGTTTGCCTGGGAATGGGGAAGTGAAATCAATTAGAAGCAAATGCAATGGGGCACTTTGTCCTCCCTGCCCCCTAGCCCCCGTGTTGACAAGAGGACAGTGAAATGTCGTCTTTTATTTTTGAGCAACAACAGGTTTTATTGTTAAAAGGGAAGGGAAATTTCCTGGTGGTGAGGGTGTGCGAGGCTCTCTAACTTTGCTGAAGCATTCAGAGTTGAGTAACGTGAACAGGAGTTGGGGTTGGGTGCTGTGCCCAGCAAGTGCCTTTCCCCTGTGCCACAGGAGTTTTGATTGGGGCAATGGTGGTTTTTTTGGGTGTTCAGCCTCCTCACCCTGTAACCCTGTGGCTGAGGGCAGCCGTGAGCTCCCCTGTGAGGTGCTGGGCCCAAAACTTGGAGCTGTGCTTTGGGGACTGAAGCCCCTTTTGCTGAATGTGAGGACGTTGCTGCTCGCTTGCAGCCAGAGACCCTGATCCTGCCAAGCACTGGGGCAAGACCCCTCAACCACACGGTGCAAACCAGCCTGGCTCAGCTCTGGTGCTGGTGTGGGAGCCCTGCTGGCATGGAGCAAACAGTTCTGATGCCTCTGCCCCGGGTGGAACAATGCCGTGGGATTTCCTTTTAGCTTACCAGGCTATAAACTGATCAAACTTGTCTTCCGTATGAACTGATGTTTCCAAATATAAACTGTCAGGCTGGAGCTGTGGGTGTGTGGGGGCTTGTGCTTTCCTAGAACACGCTGAGAATGGCATGCTAGGCAGAGTTCTCTGTTGTTTTTTTTTCTTTTAAGGAACTATTATAGTCCTACAGACCTAATTTTGGTTCAATATTTGCCCTGCTGGAATTCAGAATGGGTTTAAAAGTGGTGCTGGTGATCTAGGGAGGATCCCGGTGGTGGTTTGGGCAAGTGGCTCTTGCTGCCCTTGCCCAGGCAGGTGTTGCTTGTTGGAGTGGAGAACTCACAGCCTTTTGCTTTCTACAATTCACAGTTGCTTTCTGCCTTCCCCACCTGGCTGCTTTCCTGGCTCTAGGAGGGGTGAGGAGGGAACTGGCCAAATCAGATGGTTCTGGTGGTCCAAAGGAGCAGCCTGGCCAAAGCTTGAGCACAGAGCAGAGTCATTGCCTGGGGTAGCAGTGGGTGATGCTTGTCCTCAGCCAGGATGAGACCCAAATCAATCTAGGCTATATTTGGTGTTTTAATGGCAATTCCTGAATTTGGGAATCTGGCTTCTCCCCCAGGGTAGCACAGACAGAAGGCATCTTGCTGCTCTCTACCTTCTGTGGATCCACAGTGCTGGCAGCCTAGGAGGAGAGGGGAGGGGGTCTGAGCCCAGCCTGGGGAGGGGGACAGACATCCCCACAGTGCCTCGGCCTCCCAGCAGCTTTCAGGGAGCAGTTCAGCCTTTCTGGGCCAGGTTTCAGAAGAAGGCTGTAGGACCTCATCTTCGTCACACAGCTCTGATGCATTCAGACTCAGGGGTAGGGATGTGCCAGGCAGAGTGTGCCTGGAAAGCCCAGAGGTGGTTTTGGATGAGGAGTGCCCGTCGTGCCAGGCTGGCTGGGCTGCCCAACCAGCCCTCTGCCTTACTGCAGGGAGTATAGTTTTCTTTCTTTTTATTTTATTAATCAAAGTGCCAGAGGATAAGACACTTGTGCTAGACTTGAAGCACCCAGTCATGTTCTGTCATCCACCTTTCTTGGTGAGTTAAATGGGGCTGTGCAGGTGTGTAATGAGAAACAGATTTTTTGCCCGAGGTGAGCATCGTTTCAAAGGCTGGAGGTGAAGTGACATCTCCCTGCAAAGAAGCAATTTAAGATTCAGACACTGCTGTGTGTGTGTGTTTGGTGTAAATTTTTTTTATTCATTTTTTTTTTAATCCCCTTCTCTTCTGCTTTGTTTTCACTCACAGCCAACGTGAGCTGGTTAGAGCATCAGGTCCTGTCACAGCACAGTCGTGGGTGAGGGACTTGTGCTCCCTGCTCCCCTCCTCCTAGAACCTT
>NW_008611780.1:18877-33491 GCF_000691845.1 Merops nubicus | reverse complement strand
CAGGGAGACCAGGCTGGTGAAATGGCCGAGCTGTAGTTTATATTTGATACTTAAATAAATAAATGAGTAAAACCACCTCATTAGGTTGCAATCTCAAGTTTGCTTTATTTTCATACTCAATTCCAGAGACAGGAGTGGCCAGGGCTTGGTGGTGCCTGGCAGGATGGGATGACCCAAAACTACTGAACCTCCACAGAGACTAACAAAATAAACAGGGGAAAAAAAAAAAGTCTTAAAGCTCAGCTCTTTTTTGAGAGTCAGTGAACGTGAGGCTGGTTTTGATGAGTCTGGAGTAAAACTTAATTTCTGCTAATTGCTTTTGCTGTAGAGGCTGTTCCTGGCGAGGTGGGGCATGGGATGAGTGTACTTGCCCTTGGTACTTATTGATCATTATATTTGTTACTGTGATTGGATTTTGGGGGGGTAGGGGTGTAAATCAAACTGGTTTGCCAGCCAGCTGGGTGTGTAATGCAAAGGACATCTTTATTTACAACCAGGAGCAAGATGCAGCACCCCTTGGGCTTGCACAGCTCCAGTACCACATTTCTGCCCCTCCCAGAGCTGGCTCCAGTACCCCACTTCTGGTGCCATTAATTTCCAGTCCCCTGGCTCTGTGTGGTACAGCTCCTCTTGCATCCCAAGCTCCTTTTGTGAGTTAGATGGAGCTCTCCTAGCTTTGGATTTCTGGTGATAATTGGGTTTGAATCGTAATTTTGTGAAGTCTCTGATCAAATACAAATTAAATGGCTCTTCACTTTGCGTTTCAGCATGGTGAGGCATAAAAAATGTATAATAAAAAATTGCACGTTTGGGTGAGGTTGATATTTGATAGTATGGTTGGGGTTTTTTAATTTAAATTTTTTTTTTTTCCATTTGCTTTAGATAAAATTAATCCTTCCTGACAGGGACTTGGATGTGTACTGAGGTTGGTAGGGAGGCTCAGGTGAGCACTGTTGCAGGCTGCTCCCACTTGGGCAAGGGGCTTTGTGCAGGGTGGTCTAGCAGACCCTGTTCAACCTCTTGGCACTTGTGGTGATGCCAAGGAGGGCTGGATGGAAATATGGGGCTTTTGGCAAAGCTTTTGTGTCACAGGTGCCCAAGAAGCAGCGAGGGCAATGGAGTGAGCAGGGTGCTGTGGGGACTGACACCTTCACCCAGCACATCTGGGGGGTCTCAGCCTGTGCTCTGCCCTCCAGTCCCACTCCAGGAGCATTTCTGCTTCCAAATCTCTGCAGCTGAAGGAACTGTGAGTTCCTTCAAGGGAGAACAAGTAAGGAAAAAGCAATAACCCCCCAACTCCTGCCCCATTTTGCCATGGCCCCTGTCCTGGCTGGCTGAGCCAGATGTGTAAAGTCAGATGGAATTTGGTACCTACACCAGAGCACTTGTGTACTTCTAGGGCTTGATCCTGCAAGTTTTTGACATGAAGACTCCTGTTGATACCGTGTTGTATTGACCCTTCCTTTAAGGCTGGCCTGAAAGCTGCTTAAATACCCTTTCTCCTGTTTCAAAATCTCCCCTGGATACTCAAAGCAGCCACAGATTTAACCTGTGTGCAGGCTTGAAGTTATCAGTAACGGTCAGCTCATTAAGGCTGCTTATTTTGAAGCATATTGACATCTCTCTAGAGATTATCCATCTCGATCTGCAGTGCCTGGAGGTTTTATTAGGGCTCTTGAGACTGATGAGACACAGCAAACATAATTGGTGTGCTGCCCAGTGCTGCTTTGCTCTTATTAAGGCACCAGGCAGACAACTGATGTCCCACGATGGATGGTTGGAACGTCCCACATCTGACTGCTCTGTCAGATGGCTTCATGGTGGTGTTTTTTTTTCTTCTGGAGGATGGCAATAATTTGGTATCAAAGCCCTGCTTATTGATGATGGGGCCACTCATTTGCTGTGACAACTGGGAGCAGCTGGTTTGTAGTAACTGCTTCCCCCAGGTATATGGGAGTTGAAGGCACGTTGGTGTATTTGGTACCAGTAATTATTCACAAGGCTTTGGGATTTTTAACATGCCACTTGAAGGCTTTATAGCTACAAAGCTTGTAATTACTTCCATATGTCATGATAGTAGTTAAATGTAATCCAGTGTTATCAGAGCTGCCTGGGTAGGTGGGTTGTTTGAGCAAGGTCTGTAGAGCTCCTCTCCAATTTACCCTGCTCAGGTCCTCTGGCTTTTTATTTACTCTCTGCTTCTTGAAATTGAGTTCTGTTCCAAAATAAAAAAAAAAAGGCTATAAAAAATGGCCTCATTACATCTCAGTGTTTACTGTGTCTCAGTGACTTCCCGTTCGGATGTGCTGAGCTTTACAAAGGGAAAAAAGGTGCTCTGTCTTGTGGGGCTGAGCTCGTGAGCTCCTTGCAAATAGGAACCAACTGCAGCCTTTGCTTCACAGCCTCCTGCATGTCAAAAAGCACCCAAAAACTTCCAGTTCACTAGAGGTAGTCTCCTCTTCCTAGCTGTTTGAGGTTGCAGGATAGAGCTGAACCTGCAGCTGAAGGCTCACCTATATTCTGTTGGGGCTGAAGGTGGTAGAAAGTGGGAGATGGATCCTGCTGGCTGTGCCAAAAAGTATGAAAAACATTGAAAAATTCCCTGCTCCCCTCCTTGGATGATTGATGAGAGTTAAATACCTGCATTAAATACCTTGCAGGAACAGACTCTTGAATGAATAGGTGCCTTTAAAAACACAAAGCCAAAAAAACAGTCAATTTGGTTGCTTTTCAAGTTTGGACTAGCCTTGGAAGCTGCTTTCTATCTCCACAGCATGTTGATGAGCTGTAAAAAAAATGCTTGGCATGTTGAGCCTTCGTGCTGGGTGTACCACCAAGAAACTGGGGCACATTGTGGCTTGGTCTCTGGGGAGAAAGGAGCAATTTTTTGGCAATGGCACCTTTGTGATCCCTGACTCCTGTGGCTGTGTTTGAGTGAGGAGTTGGGGCTGCAGGAGTTTAGGCTAGAGCAAGCAAGGTGTGTGCTGAGGACTGGGTGGTGTCCAAGGGTTGAGCATCACCATCCCACTTGTGCCCAGCGAGGTGCTGCTGACCCATCACCCTGTGTGGGGGCTCGTGGGTGCAGAAGCTCTGGGCTGGTGCTGTGGACATTTTGCTTTCAGCTCATCTGTAACCAAGGAGGGACCTGAATTTTGGCACTGACAGAAATGTTGCTTCAGACTGACCTGAGGGCAAATTTTTGATCTGCTTAAAGAGACAAATGTGTGTGTGTGTGTGTTTGTTTTACTTTTTCTCCCTTTCCCAGTGTTTGAGGTCTTCCCCCATTTCCTTTTGACTCTCAAATCCCAGCCCAGGCTGGTGCTGCTGGGGTGCTCTGGGCAGAGCTGGGCTGGGAGCACCAGGACCCCAGGGATTTAGGCTACAGTGGGAATGAGGGTGGAGGGTTTACCACACACGTGAGGGGTGTGTGCTGGGTGGAGGGGGTTAATGTGGAAGGATGTTGGAGGTGGGTAAGAACAGTGAGCCTGGCAACACCTCTGGGAGGTGAAGACTGTCTCTGCTCTGATTTTTAAGCATGGATCCACCTTCTTTGATTTTTTTTCTTTTTCCCCTTCCTCACACTTGGCATCAGTTGGTTCCCTTGGACTCTGTGATCTTGCAGTGGTCCCCGTGGCTGCTTGGGCAGCAGTCAGCATAGCTCCCCAGGTCTCTGTGCCCACCCAAAGGCTTGCTCAGTGCCCCATCAGGGTGTCCTGCTCTGGAGTTAATGCTGGGTCCATCTGTCTGCCCAGCTGTCTGTGGGGCTCCCTGGTGCTGCTCTGGTGAGCACTGGCCCCAGGCAAAGCCTGGCCTTGTCCCTGCTGCCAGGCAGCACTGAGTCCCCCCAGCTCTCCTGTGCCTATTGGCTCGAGGGCTATTAATTTGGGCAAGTCCTTGGGTGTGTGTTACTGGTGCTGCAGCCTCCTGGGTTCACCTGCCATGCCTGTGATGTGTCCTGTTTACTGTAAGCCACGTGCCCTCCAATGCTCCTTTGATAAGGAGAGGAAGGACCTTGGCTTTGAAGAGAACTATTAATTACCCTCTGCATTTGACAACTTCAAACTCAGCCTTACTGAAAGGACTTTTCCCAGTGTTGCATCTCCCCTTCAAGAAAAAGCCTGGAAAAAAGGTCTGTTTCTAATAAAACCAGCTTTCCCTCCACCCCTTATGTTTTCTTTGGTTGCTTCACCCGATGATCCAACTCGAGTGAACCACTCCTTGCCCTCCACCCTCCGTGGTGGCTCAGAGCCTCCTGTGTTCACAGCAGGGCTGGGGCTACTCCTGCCTGGCTGCAGCTCAGGGCAGGTCAAGGTTGGCCAAACCATCAAGCAAAACATGTAGAACAAAGCTGTGCTGCTCGAGCACCTGCTGTCCTGTCTCTTCTACCTGGGGTTTATCTTGCAACTGCTGAGCCCTGAGATTGTGATCTGCTTATTGTTGGTACTTGGGTGTTTTGTACTGCTGGTAATTCTGGGAGTGTTGGGCTGGGATTCCTCTCTGGACTAGCTCAGCCCCGTTGAGTCCAGTCCATATTAATGGTAATGTTTAGCTAAGATGCCCTAACCTGGAAGGTTTTTGTGGAGGTACATCTATAACAGGTAATTAGACCATCTCAGCCCTCTCCTCTCGTGTCAGAGCGTGTTCTTGCTCTAGGAAAAGCCAGAAGGACTCCACTGTGGAAAGAATTGGGAAAAATACAAGTGCAGATGGGTCAGGTTGCTAATCTGTGTGTGGGCTCAAAGCCCTGTTGCCCTGAAGGAAAAAAAAAAATCAGTTCTCCTCAGGAGAAGTCAGTGAAGAGCAGTGGTTTGGCCATCAAACTTCCCAGCCGAACAAGTCCTGCAGAAAGCTTTGGAACATCTCTAGTTTTAAGAGCCCTTTTCTTCTGAAGTCCCCAAAACAGTTGTTTTGACCTGACGGGAGGGCTGTGAGCTCTTCCCATCACACAACAAAGGACAAAGGATGCTGCCTGCCCATTGTCTCCCTTCCGGCCCGTGGCTTGGACAGCCAGAGGTGATGTGAAGCCTGTTCTTGTTTCGTAACCCGTGGGCCTGTCCTGTCTGGCCAGCGAGGATCCAGCTGGAAGGTCCTCCTTGGAAAGCCACCAGCCTGAGTCATATCCTGACTCGCTCTGCTCCTGGCTCCTGGGTGGTGTGATGGAGCAAACTCCCCCAGAACTCCCCCAGCAGTGGACTCTGTCGTGCTGCTGGTGGTAGAGACCCCCTTATAAATCAGCTTTTCTTGGCTGGGATGCCCCGTGACTTCTCAGGACTGAATTTGCCAGGCTTGCTGGACCTGGGGAGCATCTCCCATCTTGCAGAACTCTGTCAGGAACAGTATCACCTCCATGCTCTCTCCCTGTGCCTGCTGACAGCTGGCTGGGTGGTGGCCCTGGTTTGGCAGGGGTGATGCTGATGGCTGCCTTTGGATGGGATGAGGATGGTGATGGTGAGGTTGGGGGGGATTCACATTCCTCTGGGATATGCAGTCCTCTGGGGACCACCGTGTGGGGCAGCTGCCTGCACTGGGGTCTTAGCTCTGCCTGCAGACGAGCAGGATTTGGTACATGGGGAGAGGGAGAAGGTTGGAAGGTTCCCATAGAGGAAATTTATTCTTTCTCTTCAAGCATACGCTTTAATACCGATGGAGGGGGGAGTAAATTGGCCCTTTTATAGCATTCATATCTTTTGTTGTGTTTTATAGTGGTTTACAGCTAAATGGAACATCTGGTATTTGAAAGGGGCTGAGGAGGGAACAGAGGAGGCTTGTGGATGAAGAAGGGGAGGAGCAGGAGAAGTGATTTGTGTTTGCTGCTGCAAACACAGGATTAGCTGTGAAATCTGCCGAGCTGGTTGTGCCTGACGGGAGGATTGGGCTGTGTGGAAAACCAGCAGAGCCCAGGCTGGGGGGCAGGTGCTGTCCCCCTGCTCTGCACCACCCCAGTGCAGCCCCAGACCTGCAGGCAGCCCCCCAGCAGCACCTTGTGCAGGACCCCTCGGTGTCTCCTTGCTGAGCACGTGTGTCCCAGGCTGCTCTGAAGGGGGACGTGCTGGAGAAGCTGTTTTGGCTTTCTAGCATGGGCTGTTGGGCTCCTTTGGGTTTATTGGGTACTTGGGGGGCTCACGGCTGGGCTGGGAGCATCTGAGTTCATGCAGGGATATAAGTTTTCCCTAAAGCAGAGCCCTGTCCTTGAAAGCTTGAGCTTCTCTCTGTGGCAGAAGCAAGAAGAATGGGGTGTAGATAGCTATGTCATGGGAAATAAAATACAATTTTCTTTATATATATATTTTTCAAATGGAGTGTGTTAAACCCTGCCAGTCCCAGGCTGGATGGAAATCCCAGGCTGAGTGGCTTGTCCCCAGGACAGGAAATGTGTACAGCATCAGGGCAGACTCGTGTGCACATCCAGACCCTTTGTGTTTATGGGAAGCACTTTCTCATGTGAGTGATCTTCCAGGAAAGTCTCTGATAAGCCTCAGAGAGGGGAGGAGACAAAAAAACCCAACATACCAAGTCTCTTGTTAGCTGTGGGAGAACTGGGACTTGAAACAGAAAATGTAACAAACTTTTCTAGTAAACCCAGTATGTTATTTTGAAGAGTTTTTTGTGCCTTTTTCACCCCCTATTTATAGACCAACTTCTGTGTCTCTTTTCTAATGCTGCTGTGGGGTTTTGGGCTGTTTCCTGGAAATTGCTGCTGGAGGAATTGCTGGGCTCCAGGCTCAGCCTGCTGCTCTTGGGACTGGTGAACTGGACACAGGGCTTCCCTTCAGTGCCTCTGCTGTAAGTGGATGCTCACTCTGCACGGTGAAATGTGGCTTCATAACCTGTGCTCAGGCACCAAACGATGCCCATGGTGATTGCAGACCTCTGTTTTTTTGGGGGATTAAGCATTATCATGGTGCTGGTGGCAACCTGTGGCTTCCAACTCTGGGGTGGTGCTTGTAGGACTAGCTGGGTGTCCACTCCTGGGGAGATGTGCAATCCTCCAGATGGATGCAAGTGTCTTTTAGCAAAATTGTCAGTTTTCAAGCAACAAAATAGACCTAAGAACTTCACGTTGCCAAGGGCCTGGGAGGATGGAGCCAGCTGGGGTGGTGGGGAGCAGCCCAGGAGGAAGGCTGTGCGTACAGTCTGCCTGCCCAGCTCCCTCCAAAAGGATGGATTTTTCCTGTGTGAAGCTTGCTGACTTGCCCTGTCTGTGCTGGGAGCTGATATTCCCAGGGAGGCATCCATCCCTGCACTGCCTGCCTCTCCCCATGACCATGATTCACCCAGCCTCTTGCTCTCCAGGTCATCTCTTGCTTGTGAAACCAACTGGAGATGTGGGAGAATGTATTACTTAAGCGCAAATATTTTTTACATAAAACTAGAATTTTTGATGGGCCTTCTAAAATAATTTAAAAGAAGAATGTTCTAAGGTCTTGCCAAAAGCAGATCATCCTGTCCTCTCTCTGTGTTTTCATGTTGCAGTGATGAGGGTTGGGTGTTGGACAGCATTGCAGATCTGCCAACTAACTTTAACCCCTTCTTGTACCTCAGTTGAGTTTTGGGTTCTGCAGGGGTAGGGGTGTTTGTGCTGATGGAGTTGAGGATGATATCAAGGGGCTTCGATGGCTTTAATCACTTCTGCTTCCCACTGCTTTTCCCAGCACCTTCCTGCATGATGCAATCAGTGTCTCCCCAGTGAGAACTTAACCTGAGATACAGCAAACTTGGTCAAATGTCCTGAGCTAGCCGTGGCAGAACCTGTTCCTTGCAACACGAGTGGTGGCTGTGGCTGGGAGGGTGGTGAAGGAGCTGTGATGAAGCTGAGATAAAGCAGCTCTGGAATGGGAGCAGGACCCTGCAGAGGTTTTGCTCAGCCCTTGCTGGAAGGTTTTGCAGCCCTGGCATGTTCAGGTGCACGTCTCCAAGCTTTACCCACATGGAGGAACACACAAACATATTGGGTGTGTGGGTTTTTTTTTTTCCTTAGGGGTGATAAAGGTTAGAAGTAAATTCCCCTTGTATTGACAGCTTGGTTATCTCAGGAAGGATAATGAGGAAGCTTTAATGAAACTACAGTATCTGCTTGGGAGTGGGTTTTTTAGCCAGGTTGTTGCAAGAAGCGTTTCTAATTAGAGAGAGATTTAATTCCAGATTTTTGTCATCCCCCCCCCTTCCCTCTTAATTATATTTGCTAACGTGTTTAACAGCTTTCCCTTCAGAAAAGAACAATTTATTCAAAGGTCATAAATAGATTCTGGCATTAATTACTCCAGGAGCCACACTGGGCTGTGCTGGAGAAATCATCTCCGTGGGGAGTGCTGAACCTTTCGCAGTTGGATTTATCTGGGGTTGACTCTGTTTGCACACACCCAGCCCAACAAAGACTGACAAAAAACCCTAAAAAATAAAAATCAGGTTCCTGCATCCACATTGTACCCAAGTTTTTAAAATCTGAGGGGATCTTGTAACTCATTTCCCTGAGTTTTTGGAACAAGGGTATAAGCCACATCCTTTCTTTGTCATGTTATGGCTTTTGGGGGTGCTTTTACCAGTTAGTTTTCTATCCTCTCATTGCTATTGGTTGTTTTTGGGGTGCTGCAGTGGAGGAGTGTCCATCTCTAGCTGGTCCTCTGGCCACACCATGACTGGGGACCAGCAGCTGCTGTGGCAGGAGGAGGGGGCTGAGCCACTTCCCCCCCAGTTCTGAACACCCCATACCAAACCCTCAGCCTGGCACCCAGATCAGGTTAATAGTTTTTGTAACCTCCAGATTTTGGAGCGGCTGTAACATCTGTTCCAAGTGATAATAAAGCAGTTCTGAGGGGGAATTAGCATACAGCTGCTGTGGTGGGTGAAAGTCTCTATAGAGGGAAAAAAAAAAAGAATTTATTGATGGAAGATGAAGCCTCATTGCATTTTCATAGTTCCTGGTGATTTTTGGCAGCGTGAGCAAAATCTGTTCCTTTGCAGTGGGAAAGGACAGTGCTGTGATATGGGACTCTGATGTACATTTAAGACTGAAGTGTCCTTTGTTTTAGCATTTCAGCCCTCACCCAAAGCCAAGAGTACTTCTGTCTGCTTTGGGCTCTTTTGAAACATTTCTCTGGCATGGTTCAATCTGCCAGATGAGTCCTATTGCCTGGGTGGAGCTGGGCTCGCTGCAGGGGGGAGAATATTTCATATCTGCTGGAAATATCTCTGCTTGCTTGGATGGGGGATGCTCTGCGTGCAGGATCCAGAGCCAAAGCCTCTCATGGGGATGTTCCTCCACAGGAGCATCTCAGAAAGGGCTCTTGGGGTGTGGGGTGGCTTGTCCCTGGTTCTTTAGGCTGCCAGCTCTGTGCAGGGCTGTGGCTCACACCTCCCTGCCTGCTGAGCTTGTTGGTGAGGACCAGCAAATGTGCAATGTTAAACCAGAGACAGGAGAGATGTCCTCTCCATCCTGTGGTTCTTTGCCTTCCCCTGTGCTGCTTGCAGCTACTTGAAATGCTGGGAGTCTTTGTGAGGCAGCAGCTCCATGGTGGTGGGGCAGATGCAGAGGCAGAGGAGCAGTGCTGGATGCTCAGGATGAAGTGGGGAGCGGGTCCCTCATGAGACTGGGGGTTTGTGGTACCCAGACTGGCTGTGACACCTCTGCCTGTCCTGCCAAGCTTCTGGGGGTTGTTAATAAGCATCTTTTGATTGTAACTTGCCTTTTGCTGGGCTCATCAGGAGATGTAGGGCTGCATCGACACTGCTGGGGGGAGTTTGCTTGTGCTGGTTCCTCTCCATCCCTCATCAGTTCCAGGGATCAGGATCCTGCTCTCCTCCTGGGCAGGTGTCTGACCTGCAGCTTTGAGTTACCAGCAGCTATTGGCAGTGTTGTCAAGTAGTTCTGTGACTCCTCTTCCCTGGTGTTTTTCTGGAAGACCCAGCTCCTGGAGTCCTGTGATGTGAGGATTTAACTTTTCCTTAAGGGAAGACAGACAAAGGTGTGGAAGCTCTTGCTTTCATTACTTTGGGGAAGTGCATAAAACCACTATTAAAGTGCTCTCTGAAGCCTCATAGACTGGAAAGGAGATTTCAAATTATGAAGTTTTAAAATTTATAAAGCAGAATGATTACTGATGAGCAAGTAGGTGACGCTCTGAATTCTCCTCCTGGTAAGAATAATAAAATAAAACCCAAACCAACCCATGTTCAGCTTTGGGCTCCACCAACAAAAGCTGACTAAGGGAATAGTGTTATCTTTGACATGCATGGAGAAAAATGATCTTAAGCAAGGTTAAACATCTGGTTTAACTGGCTGAAAATAAAAGGAGCAAGAGTGAAATGTCAAGAGGTGTAAAGCATCTCAGAATTCCATTGGGGCAGAGAGGATCTCGCCAAAGATGAGGCTTGTGTATCTGCATGGGAGTGAAACCTTCTGAGCCAGGGAAGGACTTTCCCCCTGTAGCCATCAGGTTTTGCCTGGGGATGAGAAGAAAAGTCATGTTTCACTCAGCAGATGTAGGAGGAACTGCCTAAATCCACGGAGTAGTGTTTTTTTTCCTTTGATTTGAAATTTTCTTTGAGCTCTCCTGATAACAACATCGTGGTGTGAAGATCCTGTATAATCAAGATGAGGCATCAGGTAGTGTTATCACTTCATATAAACCCGTTATTCACCCCAGCAGGGCTGTTATTAGTCTGCTCCTGGGAGTACAGGAGCAGGAGGAGCTCCCTCTGACAGAGCCCAGGAGGAGACTGAGACAGAAAAGGGGTATTTAACTTGTCTTGTGCTCGAGGTGCCTTAATAACTGCTTGGTTTTGCCTTTGTCATGTTAGCAGCCAGGCTTTGTCATCTGTTTGAGTGCTGAAGAATAAATGCAGAACGTCTCCTCCCTCCACCGGCTCAGTGTTTTACTCAAAAAAAAATTAGAGAAAAGAAGAAAAAAAAAAAAAAGCCTTTTGGCACTGGTTGTCCCACGTCACACAGGGGTGAGAGTGGTGAGAAGCTTTCTGGCTCAATTCTTTGGGTTTAAAGTTTTTCAGTGTCCATTAGGCTGGAGATAGATTTGTTTCTCAGCTTCCCCCCCTGTTCTGCTCGGCTCTGGGAGATCTCAGGGTGATGAGGACTGATGGAGCTGGGGCTGATGTGCAGCCCAGGGGTTGTGTGCTGCAGCTCCTGGGCTCTTTGGCATTGTTAGTCCGGCTGTTCTTTGGGAAAAACTCTGGCAGAGCTTTTCTGTGGGTGGCTTACACACACACAAAATTAACTAACGTGCAAAAAAGAGCTGTCACTAATGCAGTTGGGTTTAAGGCAACCTTTAAAAAGACAGCACTCTGTTGGTGCTGCAGGATTGGGGGCTGAGGGCTGCTCCCAGCCCCTGGATCTGCAGGAATCTCCTTTAGCAGTGGACATGAGTGCTCAAAAAAAAAAACCCCTCAACAATCTCAGATATTTAGATGTCATTACATGAGTTGCTTATATTAACTCTTGGACACCCAGGTCCAAGCTCCAATTGGTAGCAGGCCCTTAGCAAACGGAGTACAGATTATCTGGGTAATTTGGGAATACAGGGCACTGAAATCTCATTATGGCTGAGAAGAACCACGGGGCAGAGAGGCTCACGGTCCTCCCCACACCCCTCCTTGCTGCTGCTTGACGGGAGGAGGATGGGCTGTGGTTTTGTAATTGAGTATTTGTTTTCTTCAGTAAGAACTGTAGTGCTTGGATGAGAGTTGTCTCTTGAGCCAAAGCTGTGCTTTGAGTGCCTGGCTGCATGAAAGGACAGTGGTGTGTGTTCCTCCTCAGCACCTCCTCCTCTTGGCTCTGCTGAGTGCTGGGGGCTGATGGACTTGGGCTTGGGTGATGCTGGATCCCTCCTCACTCCAACACGGTGCTGTGCTGTGCTTCCAGCTTCCATGGGAGCCAGGACAGGGCTTCCAGGTCTTCCAGGTGCTTCCATGGCACCAGGACGGGGTAGGACACAGGTCTGACTTACTTCTGCTCTGCCCTAGGAAGCCTTGCTGGTGGTGTAAGGTTGTCTGGGGGAGGTTGTGATGCTTTTACATGACCAAAAGCCCCACGCTTAGGATGTGCATCCTCTTCCAGGTGCAGAAAGCCTGGCAGAGCTTTGTGTCCTCTCCACTGCCATGGCTGGTCACTGCATCCCCTGCCTGGATGCTGCCTGTTCTTCAGGCTTGCCAGCCGAGCTGGTTGAGTGGTTGCTTCCCTAACCTCATAGCTGGAGAGGAGGTTCAAGAAGAGAGCTGAGCTGGTTTTTTCAGCCCTCCAAAGGGTTTACAAGCAGATTTGGGGCTAGTTTGGTTCATGGACCGCACTGACCTGGAGTGGGACATTAGAGCTTCTCATGGAGGAAATGGTCTTGTTAAAGAATGAAGCAGTGCGAGGTAAAAACAGTAATTTCCAGATCCTGTGTGACTCTGTCCTGCTGGGTTTCTGGGGACACCAAAAAAACAAGGCACTGTTGTTTTCCTTGGAGCTGGGGTGATCTGTCCATCCCCAGCTCCCACATCCCCCTCGCTGCATCACGTGGGCTGTGGGCAGTGGAAGGAGGATGCAATCCCCACAGTTGTGTAACTCTGAAGTTGTCCTCTCCAGATCTGGCTGTGTGGTTGACCAGACTCTGTGGCTTGGTACGAAGCAGCTGAGAGATTGTTCCTTGTGGTGAGGAGGAGAGACAAAGGTTCAAAAGTTGAGTGTCTGACTTAGAGCAGAAGCTCAGGACTCAGCTGAGAGGGCTGGAAACCAAAACTGGAGCTGCAGTTTCTTTTCAGATCATGAGTGGATTTGCATCACCCTTATTTGATGTTCCTGGGTTTATTCAAGGCACTACAAAGAAAGTTTTTCAGGACTGAAGGGCTTTGTATTCAGGAGTGGAAAAGGGCTGAGATCTCAATTAAATCTCTTTGATCCCTTCTGCCTAGCTGGGGATTAATGCATCAGAAGCGTGTGTGCATCCCGGGGTGTGACAGGCTGGGCGTGCAGAGGGGGTCAGCTGTACATGAACTCTTAGTCTGTGCTCCTTAGCTGGTAGCACACAAATAGTTTGACCTAGTGACTTGGAGTCTGAGCATGTGAGTGTCTGGGGAGAGCCACCATGGGCTGACTTGGGGTGGTCTAACTTGACTCAGATGCGTGGGCACAGACCCAAATGTTGGAAAGGCTTTCTTCCCTGGAAGGGTCCTTTACTCATGGAATGGTTCTGGTTGGGAAAGACCTTTCAGACCATCAAGGCCAACCGTTCCCCCAGCACAGCCAGGTCCCCACTAACCCACGTCCCTCAGCACCACATCTCCACAGCTTTGAGACCCCTCCAGGGGTGGGGACTCCACCACTGCCCTGGACAGCCCTTGTGGGGAAGAGTTTTTTCCTACCTAAACCTCCCCAGGTGCAAGGAGAGACCAACCCACACCTCAGTACAACCTCCTGTCAGATAGTTGTGCAGAGTGAGTCTTTTCTCCAGGCTAAACAAGCCCAGTTCCCTCAGTCCCTCCTCAGAAGGCTTGTTCTCTAGATCCTTCCCCAGCTCTGTTGCCCTTCTCTGGCCACGCTCCAGCAGAGAGAGGCTGTGCAGTGCCTTGGCTTTTCCTGTCCTCAAGGATGCAACCCCCTTGCCAGATGTCTGTTGGACAGTTGTTGGTCACTCCTTGAGTCCTGGTGAGGGAATGCTCTTTGTGGTGGAGGGTGGTCCAGAAGAAGTCTGACTGCATTCAAGAAGCAGGCTGAGAAGTGTTGGGTCATGATGACTTTACATGCAATGTTATTTATGGTCTCCTCCCAACGAGGCACTCAGCAGCTGGAAAGCCTCTCCTCTGTGGAGCTTGAGGAAACTCTCTTTTGAGTAAGAGCTTTTTGCATTGGAAGCTACACCTTAGAGAAAGATGTTTTATTTCCCTTGGTGTTTATGGCCCTGTAAAATACTACGTAGCCTTCATTTTTTTTTTCATTTTATAGCTTTGATTGCATTATGCAGAGGAGCAATTTCTTCCTAACAGCTCAGCCTAATACGTGCCATAGCCATTTTCACAGGAGCCAGACCTGTCTTAATGTTTGCTGTATGCCTTTTAAAAAGTGTCGTGCTGGCTTCTAAACGAATGTTTTTAATAACATCTACTTTGGGCTGCACAGAACTGAGTAGACAGTAGTCTGACAAAAATCTGTGTTGCCTGGTCTTGCACCTTAACTCCGTGCTGAAAAACTCTCCACACGTTTTGCACTGTGTATGTGTTGTTGGAGGCAGTTGCTAAGAGAAGGATTAATTTAAAGCAGAAGAAAGGTTGGGTTTTTTCAGTTATAGATGCAGCTGAAGAGGTAAAAATTAATTTAAATTGGGTGGTACTCAGGAAAACAGGACAGAGCTGGTGCTAAAAAAAGGGAAATGAAGAGTCTGTGTTGAAGGGCGTGTTGACACTCTCTTAATCATGTCAATAAAGTAACTTTAATTTATGGGTCAGTGAGCTTCTTTAGGGCCACAGCCAATTTAGATGGATCGATCCACTCCCATTAGAAGCTCTGAGTATTGTCCTTTCCCATCCAGATGCTTTTCAGCCCACCAAAGCAGAGTGGGTGGCTTGGGAAGGAGATGGAGTTGACCATCTGAGCTGAGGAAGGCGTTGGGTGGTGCTTCCAGTTTTC
>NW_008611780.1:8879-18846 GCF_000691845.1 Merops nubicus | reverse complement strand
TGCTGAAATACAGCATTAATGGTGCAGCCAGCACCTCCCTGGGGCCTTATCTCCATGCTCAAGTCGTACCAAATTAATTAGACCAGCACAGCAGAAGCAGTGCAGCCTTCCCCGATGCTCCCTGCTCTGCAAATGCAATTATGCTGTTAGACAGAGTTTATTTTAGATATTCCAATTAGGAGAGGAAGCTTTGCTGGGATACACGGTCTGGTGTAACCACTCGTGTCTGGCTGGTAAATACATCGTTAGGTTTGGTTTCCAGGGGAAATGCTTGTCCTAAGAAAATACCTGGGTTTGACTAGACCCAGGGCAGTGTGGGGATGGAGAGAGGAAGAGTCAGCTCCAGAGATAACAGGCTTTTCTTGTCTCAAAGTGAGGAATTCTGATTGGGTTTTCTTGTCTAAGGGAGTGGGAATGGGGGATAACTGCAGAAAGGCAGCAGGGTTGGTGTTTGAGTTTAAACAGGAACACTTAACTTTCTGTTAAATAATTGAAGAGAGCATTCATTTAAAAAATAAAATTAAAAACCAAGCACAAACCAACAATAAAAGTGTTCTTCCCTATTTTTGGTAGACTGAGCTATATCCCTGCTCGTGCATGTTTAGCCCCTGTTACTCTGGCCCAAATTCTGATTGGGTTTTCTTGTCTAAGGGAGTGGGAATGGGGGATAACTGCAGAAAGGCAGCAGGGCTGGTGTTTGAGTTTAAACATGGGCACTCAACTTTCTGTTAAATAATTTAAGAGAGCATTAATTTAAAAAATAAAATTAAAACCCAAGCACAAACCAAAAATAAGTGTTCTTCCCTATTTTTGGTAGACTGAGCTATATCCCTGCTCGTGCATGTTTAGCCCCTGTTACTCTGGCCCAGGAAGGACGTGCCTTAAAAAATGCTAAGCCAAAGCTGGAAACTGTTCAGTCAAAACAGAAATCTTCTCAAAATCTCCTCTAAAGCCCTCTCTAGCCTCAGATGCCAGCTCTGGGTGCACCCTGGTCATGCTCCTGTCTTAGATAAGCAAGTGCCATGAGCTGCAAAGAGTGTGATGTGGGTATTGGATTAGAGTCCTCTTGATCTTGTTATACTCCCCAAGTATTAATTTATATAAATATCCAGAGCCTTATTTCCTGTAATCTTTTGGATCTGTTCTCAGCAGTGGCTCTTAAGAGCTGAGGATCTGACCTTTTTAAGCAGCTTTACAAATTAAGTAGCCAGTAGATTAATTTTCTGTAGCCTGTTTTCATCCTGCTAAAGACAGGCTGTGCTAGGACAGTGAATTTTGCCTCCTGAGCCTGGAAAGGGGGGACAAATATTCCAGGTAACATAAAAGAGACACATCCTCGGGGAGAGATTTAAAATAAACTGGGTCAGAAATGAAGCTCCCCTTCATTTAATTCAGTTGAAGCCTCTCCCTGAGGTGAAGGTCGGGAGTGGGGCTGCACCCAAATCCAGAGAGGTTTGGAGCCTGTGCCCTGACTGCCAAAGTTTGATGCTTGAAACTTTAGGTGCTGCTCGCTGCAGAAGGATGTCTTGAATTCATTGTGACAACAAATCTTGTGATGCTTCAGGAAGCTTTACAGTGCAGCATTCATTTTGGTTGGGGTCTCTCATTCAACTCCACTTTGCCAAAATAACTTGAAATGGAAAGTGATTTTTATTTTTGTGACATGTTTTCTCTCCGTGGTGTGAATTGAGATAATTGACAAGTTGTAAAAATAAAACAAAATTTAAAAAAAAATAGCTTTCCTGGCACTTGCCTGTTTTTCTCCCAGGAAAATGTCCAAATTCTTCTTTCCCAAAGCGTGTATGTACTGTTGTTCCCTTTGCTGAGTATCCACCTGGAAATCCCAAACCAAAGCTGCCCTGGTGCTCAGATGGACACTGAAATTAGGGAAAAATAATACCTGCTGTGTTGCAGGAGAGGGAGATGATTGCAGGAGAAAGACAGCCCTGGGCAAGGACGTTTTCTTATTTTGTTCTTAACGTGAATCTGGTGAAGGAAGAGCTGAGATCCCCTGTGACAGCTTGATCCTCCAGGAAAAGGAGAGAGGATGGGGGTCTGGTTTTAATAACTGCTCCTCTGCCTGAGCTCCCTGGGCCCCTTGGCAGGAGCTGGAGCATCAGCCCCGTGCAGCTTCGATAGGATGCTGCAGGAGTGTCCCAGGCAGGGCAGGGGACAGGGACTGGCATCTCCAGTGCTGAGTTTTACCCACGTGCCCCAGGATCTTGTAACTGCTCCTTGCATGGGTCAAAATGTGGATTAGAAGGGCTGTGGGTTCCACGTGTGCTAATGGCTTTAAGGGACCTGGCACCTGCTGCAGGGAGTTTGGTGGGTGCAGAGATACTTTGCAGCTTGTCTTGTGCTGCACCTGCTGAGTGTATTGAGGGCTTTGGTTGTTTGGTTTTTTGTTTCCTAAAAAGGGGAAAAAAAAATCCATTTTGACAAGGGAAGATGGCCTCAAGTTGCACCAAGGGAGGTTTAGGTTGCATATTAGGCAAAATTTCTTCACCCAAAGTGTTCTCAAGCCCTGGAGCAGGTTGCCTGGGCCAGTGGTGGAGTCCCCATCCCTGGAGGGGTTTCCAAGCCATGGAGATGTGGTGTGAGGGACATGGATCAATGGGGACCTGGAGGTGATGGGTTAAGGGCTGGACTTGATGATCTGAAAGGTCTTTTCCAACCTAAACAATTCTGTGATTCTATGACTAGAGTCTTATCTCACTTTAGGGTAGATCAGAGCAATTAGATTTCAAACCTTCCACGCCTTCATTGAATAGGAGAAAATGATGAGATAATTTAGGGTCCCAGCCTGTTGGGACAGTGGTTCATGTAGTACTGGAGTGTCTGCCAGGCAGGGCTGAAGCAGGGTGGATAAACCAGCTGCCAGGTACCATTTCCCAGTGCCCCCACGTTGCTGCTGGGGGTGGTGCCTGTTGTGCCCATGCACAGATGTGCAGGCTGGAGCTGGGTAGGACAGGTCACATCTGCTGTGCCTCAGAGCTGAGCATCCTCTCCAGAACTGGGCTTTGCTTTAGTTACCATGCCAGGACTGAGGACTGATGGATTTTCCTTCTGCTTTTCACCTGGGTTTCATTGGAGCTCTAGACTGATTTGGAATGATGTTCTGCAGCAAGGAATTACACCCCTCTCTTCTCTCCAGAAGGGAGAAAAATGCTTGATTGAAATAATAACCATAAAATATAGGTTCTAATCTTAAAAACCAAACACATAAGAAACCCTCCACCAAACCTCAAACCCTCAGAACCCTTCCCCACAAAAAAAACCACCCCAAAACCAAAGAAAATGAATTTCACAGTAATGCCCCACACCTCCCCATCCTCCTGATGGAAGTTCATTCTGATTTTTATCTCATGCATACATTAGATTTGATGGTTAACTTTGAGATTTCCTGTCTTGGCCTCCCAAGCTTTGTGGCACTTACAGTTACTATTCAGTTAATTCGTTTCCTTGCAGTGTTGAAAGGGAGAGGAACTGATACCCTGAATGCAAATCACAAAAGGCAGCAGGAGGACTTTAAGCAGTAAGACAAATGGGTGTTCATGTCCGTGGTGGGTTTTCCTTTCCTGATGCACAGAAATGGATTTAGAGCCAAAATGAGAACGCCAAGTAGGATTTTGGGACATACTTTGAAGTCTGGAGACTCAAGGGGGGTGTCTCCTGCTGCATGGGTAGTTCTGAGTACTCAGTTGGGGGTTTATGGTTTGAAACTCTGTTCAATGTGTTGTTACTAGAGGGCAACAAAGTTATAATGTGGGGGTTTGGTCCCAGCTAGTCTCTCTCCAGCCCTGCTTTCCCCTCACATTTAAAAATAGGTGATTTGTTAGATATTTTCTCCCAAGCACAGCCCATAGACAGGTGATATGGGATGGCAGGAGCTCTACCAGCCAGCATGGAAGAGGGGTGAGGTGTCACATCCAGGGCTCCAGCCTCCTCTGTCTACCTCCTTGTTTCTTTAGAAAGCAATCAGGTTGGCCAAGCAGGGCTTTGTGTTGGTAAATCTGTGTTGACTGTTTCTGATTTACCATCTTGTCCTTGGAGAAAGGGATCCCAAGAGGGGCAGGCTCCAGAGTGGAGCTGAGGCTGATCAGCCTGTCATTCTCTAGGTCTCTTTTCTTGTTCTTAAAGATGGGCTGAATACATAGTAGGCTGCACTGCTAATGAACTGCTTCTGATTAGAAGCATGCAGGCAGTGGCAGTGTGCATGAAGCTGGGGGTGTCTTTTCCCATCTCATCTCATTTTGGTGATGACAGTCATCATCCAAGCCTCTGGGGATCTGTCTGACGTGTGCCAATGCTACCAAAGTTCCTGCTCCTTGTTGGGAGTATCTCACCTCTTGTCTCGTGGGTGTTCTGGAAATTAATCTTCAAAGGGACTGTACACACAGAGCCTGGCTTGGTTTGGCCATCCTGCAGGCACAGATGCTCAGCAGAGAGCTCCAGGGGCTGGTGTGTGTCTGCACGTGTGTCTGTCTCGTCTTAGTCCCCAGATCCCCAAAAAAAAGGCACTAAAGCAGTTAAAACTATAAAACCTTTTATTTTCCCTCTCATTAAGATGGGTTTTAATAACCAATTTACCCAGAGCAATTCTCTGTGCCTTACACAAGAATGATTAGAATCACTCTTGGTAGGCTGTTACCTTACAGACAGCAGTTCTTCCTCCTCCTGCTTTTGCTGCCTCTGTCTCAGCTTCATCTTCTGCAGAAGAAATTTGGAGCTAGAAAACTTAATTAAACCAAGTACAAAACCAAAAGCCCTCCCTGTTCTCCAGCTCACACTGTCTGTGCCCATCCTTAATTCTTCCCAGCACTAAAAGGCAACAAAACTTTTAGTATTTAAGACTGAGGAGAGGAAAGAGCCCCAAGCAAGCCCTGGGGCTGCCTGTCCATTGTCCATCTGCAAGGACAAGTAATCTCCAAAAGCTGGCTGGCAAAGGCACCCCAGGCCCCTTCTCTTTGCTCTGGCAGCATCTGGTTCAGCTCCTGCTGCTGCCTGTAGCAGTGGATCTGATGCTTGGCTCTTCCTGATTACCCAGGAGGCTCTAAAGCTCTGCAGTGGGTTGCTCCTTCTGGTTTGCAAGCAAGGTCTGGCTTGTAGGTCTGTAATATGTGAGAGTTTTCCTTTGAAACCCTCTTGCATAAGAGGGGTTGTGGTGCAGGTCTGTCTCTCCTGCCTCTTTCCAGCCTCCTGGTCCCCCCACCTCCCCAGGCTGGGAGCTTGTGATGGAGGAGCAATGCATGGGGTGGCCAGGAGCAGTCCCCATGACGTGGAGATGTGATGCTGAGGGACATGGTTTTGTGGTGGATTTATGGCAGTGCTGGGTTAGTGGTTGCACTTGATGATCTTAAAGGTTTTTTCCCAACCAAAGTGATTCTGTGGTAGCATTTTCTGTTGTTTTTGAGTGTGAAGAAGGTGCTGAGCTGCTCTGAGACTGTCCCATCCCTGCAGAGAGGAGCTGATGTGGGTGCAGAGCCAGAAGAGACCCATTAAAAGCACATTTTGGGTTTAATCTTGCAAAATGCAGCACCATTTCCTCTGCAGGTCTGATCAGTTGTCCGTAATGGGAAAAGTAGTGTTCTGCTTTTAATCACTTCTGTAGGAAGAAGCTGGAGGGTATCTTTCAGCATCATTACCTGGCATCATTAAGCAGAGTTTGCAGAGTGTTTGTCTGTTTCTAATAATGCCATCCTGGTCCCCAGTGGGACATTTAGGAACTGTGTTTCACTGAACTTGTTGTCAGCCACCAGCCTGTTTCTTAGCCCAAAAAAAAAAAGGCTAAAAAAGGCTTTGCAAGTTGATAGCAACCTGGGCAATGGTCCAGGGAGGTGTAACAGAGCCTGGGTGTGATGGTGTCAGTGTCTGTCCCTGTGAGCAGGCTGCCTCCAGCTCCTCCAGAACTGCTCTGGAAGCTGCACTATCACCTCCAGATCTCCTCTGAAGCACCAGACTCTGCAGCTCTCCAAAGGATGGAAGTTTGCAGTTGCTCCAGGCTGTTATTTTCACCCTCTCCGATTTAAAAGGTAAAAGCTGGAACAAATGCAGCGTTGTGAATGGTTTTTCATGGCTGGGTTTTTGCTTTCAGGGGGGGCTTTCCCTCTGTGGGTTGCTCAGCTCCAGCTCGGTGGGATGAACATGTCAGAGGGTTCATTTGTTCAGCGTTCTGCTTCCTGGCAGGTAACCTGGCACTTCTTGCAGTGAGGAAAATAACACGTTGAGTTGGAATTTTTGAGGCTTTCTGAAAGTGAAGTGAATCTCAATTGGAAGAGGGTCACCCAGAATCACGTTGTATCTAGAAAAATTGCTTGTAGTCATGATGGATGAATACAGTGGCATCCACACAACAGTTCTTGGATGCTGGAAGATTGCATGCCACTGATCTGATGGCAGATTTTCTGAAATAAGATTTCTTGGGGTGTTTTAAAAAGGAAAAGCATACAGTGTTTGCAGTGAGACTGTGCCTGAAATGAGGATGTGCCTCTAATGGTGCAGCCTGTTGGTGACAGTCTGGAGAGATCAATGGGTATTTAAAACTGGGCTCATATGGGACTCCTAGAGAGGTCTTTAATTCAACAGACATGTTTCATCATTACTTAATAATCTATTTTGACAGTTTTGAATAAGTGATATTGGAGTCATCTACTGCAGCACCTACCTCAGATCCCACCCCATGCCTCGCTTCTGCCTGCAAAGTCTCAGAGCTTGTCCCTGCAGGACTTCAATAGGGCAGCTTGGCTTTGCAGAGACAAAAATTTCAGTTCTGTGAATTTCTTGAACGAGCCCAGGCCTGCAGGTTCCCTGCCTCCTGGAGCTGCTTAGGTCTGACCCAAATTCTTGATGTGACAAGGCTTGATTTCCTGACTGAGCTGCTGTTTGCTCATCTCGGAGAGGTACTGTAGCTGTTCTCATCCCTCTCCTGTCAAAAGTTCACCACGGTCTGATTCCCTGGGCCAGCATGAAGAGCAGGAGAACAATGACTACTTGGAAAGCTCTCTCTGAGCGTGTCATTGCAGTGTAACCCTAGACAGGGTTACACAATCCCTCGTTTTCTTTAACAGCAGCTGAATTCTGTGTTATAATTCGATTGTCACGGTTCAGGTCGAGTCCCGTCTTAAAGCTTTGGGTTAGTCAAAATGTTTCATGTTTTCTGTGCTGAAACCTCAGTGCGTGGGAAGGGATCTCATTTCTTCATCAGCTAGAGTCATGATTTCTTTTTTTACATGTCCCCTCTTTTAGCTACAGTTGTGGGTTTTTTTGGGGTGATGAAGTGTGAGCCCTGGTGAGGTAAACACGAGTTTGGGACTTCAAGTCAATAGTAAAATGAAAGATGTCTTTTTAAAATGTGTTTTATCTCCCCCTCCTTTCCTCACTGCATTCCCCTGATGGAGCCACATGTCTTCCAGTGAGAGGAGGGAAGGCTGGGTTTAATGAGCGTGGAAGGAGGCTCTCCATTAAGGGTGCCAAACGTGGGCAGATTGAGCAATCCTCCCAAGCTCTCCAGCTCCCAAGCCCTGTGTAGCCTGGGATCTTGTTGCTTGCTAAAGCCAAGCCTGGATTTGGCAGTCTGCTGCCAAATATGACCACAGAGACAGCCCAGATCTGGGATTCAGGACTCAGATTCCATGGATTGCATGGGAAAGTTGAAAAGGCACCCCTTTGTGGTATGTGCCTGTGATACTGATGAGCCTCAAAAGGTCCATCTGGGTTTCTCCTCTGCGACATAGTGATGCTACCTGGTGGTTTTCCCTCACTCAGCCACAGCTCAGGCTGCAGACAGCCCCTGCTCCCTTCCCCAGCATCCTTGTCCTGGCAGCCAGCTCCACGTGGCGCTGGGGCAGGACTGGACCTGCAGAGAAAACTGCTGCTCTGCATTTGGTGTTTAAGATTGTGATGGATATGGTTATGGAGAGGGTGTCTGGAAGGGGAGGAGTGTGGTCTGGCTCTGTCTGCTGAGCTATTATGGTTTGGTCTCAGCCAAGGGATGGAGGGATGTCACATGGCTTTCTTCTGGGCTTCACCACAGTGCTGCCAAGGATGCAGCACATCTGCTGCCCAGCAGATCTCTGGAGCAGGAGAGATCTAAGGAGGGTTTTTTCACATCAGCAGATGCTGATTTAGGGTAACACGAGGGCATCAGAGCTGTCCAGTGTCACTGGGGGTGTGTTAGTGTCCCACTGCCCACTTGCCCTTTGTTCACGTATCTGGGAGTCTGGACCCAATGGAGTTTGGGTGGTTGGGTGTGGGCTGTCCAGACCTTAGATGTGTGAGCAGAGAATTTCAGACCCTGTAAGCATCTCTGATCAAGCACTCCCAGGCATTGCAATTAAAGCCATTACCTTAATGATCCCAGCTCTCTCAGCAGAGCCCTGTGCTTGCAGCCCTCAGAGGGCTCCACAGAGGAGGGAGATACTGTCCTGGGCTGCAGCTCCACCTTCTCTTTAGGAAGTTGCAGCTTCCTTCCACTCATTGAAAGCCCCTGGGTGACCCTCCAATGGTGGATGGATGGATGGACACTGAGTGGCTGTGTCCTGGGCTGCAGCTCCACCTTCTCTTTGGGAAGTTGCAGCTTCCTTCCACTCATTAAAAGCCCCTGGGTGACCCCCCAGTGGTGGATGGACGGATGGACACTGAGTGGCTGTCTTCTGCTGAGCCAGGAGCTCCCAGTGAGGCTCCTTGCATGGACTGTGATGAACCTCTTGGGCTGTAGCAAACTTCTCCTGCTGTGTTGCTGGGAAGGGCTCAGCCCATGGTTTTAAGCTCTGAGAAGGTCATAGGTGCTGTTGGGAGTTCACCTCAGAGGAACTCATCTGGGCTTTCTGTGATTTCATGTCCCTCCTCCCAACTGGGGGATGTTATTGATCCTTGTCCTCTCCAGCTTCACGTTATCTTGGCCTCATCAGCTGCCTGATGGGGATTTTCTCCACATTTCTGGATTTACTTTTTTTTTTTCTTCTTCTCCATTTCTTTCTCTGAAGGAACAAGCCAAATGGTCCTCTGGGGGGAGTTGGGGGTCGACAGAACTTTCCTAGGATTAAATAGGATGAGGTCCCACAGCACTGGGCTTGGCCCCTGCAGTGCTGCTTGGGAACTCATCAGGTTTAATAGGTTCCTCCCTTGTTTTTCTTTAAATTGTTACAATTCTGTGTATATTCCAGCTTCTGGTTCGTGAGTTTTGTATTCATGTTGTGTTTGTTGAGCAAGGTGGAAGCTCCTTGTGAGCTTGGTGGGAGGTTCACAGCCCTTCTGAGCTCTGGATGATGCTTCTGACTGGGAGGGACCTTGGCATGCTGTGGGTTTGCTTTCCCCAGGTCCCCCCAGTGATGAGCCATGGAAGTTTGCTAAAATAAATGGTTGCTCTCCCTCAGGTACACTCCTAGGGCTACTCCTTGCTTGTGGTTAGATGTGAGGAGAAGCAGAACCTGTGGGGAGGTCAGCACTAGTCAGCATTTTAGGCTCATTAATCAGTCTCACCAAGTGGAATTTGCCCAGCCCATGAATGGTCTGAATGTCTTTGAGACAGAGAGAAGTAATAGCACTAAATTGTTTGAGAAATAATTTCATTCTCCACTTCTCAATAGATAAATCTACTGTCCAACAACCTGAAATTCAATCTGTCCATCTGCAGTAATGGATGAGCTGCAACTTGAATCCAAATGTGAATGGGAAGGGAGATTTTCTGCAGAGGTGTTTGTATCATTTCTGCTCCTTTCCACCAGAGACAATGAGACAAAGCAGGAGAAGAAACAAAGCCATGGAATATTTGATGGTGCTGCTGCAGGGTGATACAAGCTCCAGTTGTGCTTTTGACTCTCATTACTGCTCCCAAAACTCTCCTGGAAACAACTTGATGTGGAAGTGGGCTAGATTGGGGAGAAGCATTTGAAAAAAATCAGATAAAAGTTGTGATTTGTGCAGTTTGAAACATGGAGTTGTTGGCTGCATCGCTGTGATTCCTGCT
>NW_008611780.1:0-8848 GCF_000691845.1 Merops nubicus | reverse complement strand
GCTGTTCATTCAGATGCTCTTGGACTCTCTCCACTCTTGACTTTGGAGCAAGCAAAGGGAGTTTTGATGCCCCTTTGCAGTGTCAGAGTAACACGGGGGAACTGGAGGTGACTTGGGTGCATCCTTTGGCTTTCTGGGGAGGTTTGCACCATGGGATACCCATTTTGCTTTGGCTTTCTGGGGAGGTTTGCACCACGGGATGCACATTTCCTCCTCAAAAGTGATGTGTTCTCTCCCTGAGAGACCCTCTGCTTGCAAAGCCTGTGCTGAGCAGATGCTCAGGGCTCCCTGTCAGGGGCTGACTCTTTGCCTGGCGCTTTTGGGCTGTGCGGGCAGCGAGATAAGAGGAAATCTGACATCATGGTCAGGAAGGGCTAAAAAAGTCCCTGTTGTCCTCCCAGGGGTTATCTCAGGCAGCAGAGCTGCAGCATTCCTTACGTGCTGCAGGACCCATTTCCAGCCCATGGCTTTGGCTGGGGCTCAGCCTGTGGTGGGCACAGCCCAGCAGCAGCCCCTGCCTCTCTGGAAGGGCCTTTCCACCGAGCTGCCCCAGGATCCTGCCTTGCCAGACACAATCATTTACCCCTTTCCTTTCATTTTCCTACATTTTGTCATTAAAGAAGGGAGATTTAGACTAGATCTAAGGGGGAAATGTGTTACCATGAGGGTGGTGAGCCCCTGGCCCAGGCTGCCCAGAGAGGTGGTGGATGCCCCATCCCTGGAACCATTCTAGATGAGGTTGGCCGGGGCTCTGAGCAACCCAGCATCTGATTTCCCTGCTCCCTGCAGGGGGGGTTGGACTAGATGAGCTTTAGAGGTCCCTTCCAACCCAAACCATTCAACAATTCTTTCATTCTGAACAGGTTGCCCAGGGAAGTGGTGGAGGCTCCATCACTGGGGGTGCTCAGAATGAGATTGGGCAGGGTTCTGAGCACTCTGCTCTAGTTGCAGATGTCCCTGCCCATGGCAGGAGGGTTGGAACTAGATCATCTTTAAGGTCCCTTCCAACCCAAACCATCCTGTAATTCTGTGATGAATAGAATGATGGTATATCTTGGAGACTCCCAAGGTTTTCACAACCCAAATGCAGGGACCAGGGACTGCTCCAGTGCTCACATGAACACCCTCGGGCACTTCGGTGCTTCAGCATTTGTCTGCCTCATCACCTCCCGTTAGCAGGGCAGCTCTGCTGGGGGGCAGGAGCACACACACAGCTTCCCAGCCTGTGATCCTCTCCTCAAGGCTGGGAGGTGGCTTGGACCTGACCCAGCGTGGGTGCAGCTGGCCCTGTGCTGGTGGGTTTGCACCAGAAGTGGCTGCGGTCTCGCGGGCGCAGGTGCCACGGTGCCCACTCATACAGGGACCACGGGGTGGGGTGGTGGCAGCTGAAACAGGGGCGTGGGGAGGGAAAGGTGCTGGGGCTGCTGGGCCCCCTGAGCTGGAGTTTCCACCTGCAGAAGCATCTGACCTGCCCTTCCCTCCCTGGGGTGTGGGAGCAGAGCTCTGGGGGGGCTGGGCAAGTACCCGCTAAGCTCCTGGTGCCCTTGGGCTATGTGGGGTTGCCCCGAGTGCCCAAGTGCCAGGGGTTATCCTGGGACCAAGCTGTCCCTTTCTCCATCTCCACTGAAGGCTTCTCCAGTGCGTTCATAAGTTTGCAGGACAAGTTTCTGGGTTGCACTGAGAACTTGACAGCAATGCCCTGATCCTCTAAGGAGTCCCTAAACTTCCTGCATGCAGCTAAACAAATAATACTGTGGAAAACCTCTTTTAAATCGAGCATCCCAGAAGCTGTTGAGTTTCTGGTGTGCCCCAGGTGCTGGTGGCTGCTCGCTGCCCTGCATATATGAGGGTGGCTGTGGTCCTGCCTTGGCCAGGGCACTGTTGGAGCTGCCAAAATTGGAGCTGCCCCACTTTACCAAGTAGCTTTCTGCCAGGCAGTGGCTGAGAGCAGTTTATTCACCTTAGGGCTTTGTGGAGTGTTTAAAAATAAGCAAAGTTGTTCTGAAACTTGGTGGCCGCAGGTGGTGGGGCCTCTCTAGTGCTGGCTCCTTGCAACCACAGATTTTTTTTTTCAGCTATTGACAGTCTTGAAGGTAATTTGGTTTGCTGGATGAGTTTCTTGCACCCTGGGGTCCAGTCCCATCCTTGCTCTCGTTGCCTCTTTGCTCTGGCTTTAGTAACTTCCCTCTCCAGTGCATCTTGGGTGGGCTTTGCAGTGCCTGGGAGCTCTCCCCACACTGAGGACTCGTGGTGTGGCTGTTCTGGTTCAGTGGGAGCTGTGCTGGTATCTGTGGAAGGTGCTGAGGTCTCTGGGGTCTGTTTCCAGAACTGAGCATCCTGGTTGCTGATGGTGTCTGTCCCCAGGAGTGATGGTACCAAGATGTTCTGGGTGTGGAGGAGGGTGATGGCAGGAGGTGGGATACATGGTGCTTAGGCTCCTTCTGGCCCTTGCACCAAAGGAGATTGTAGGACCCTGCCTCAATGCTGGTCTTATGTGAAGCATACAAATGACAGGATCGATTTTTGGGCCTGGCAGGTGGTGAATGAGCCCCATGGAGAACATTGATTTCTCTCTCTCTTTCTCCTGTGGAGTGTTTACTTGTCCAAAGGTGTGATTGACTGGTAAATGAAATGGCCTCAGCACAGCTCACATTCAATTGTAGCTAATTTTAACATGTGGCTGTTGAGTAACACTATTAGGCCAACAATTCATGATCTTCCATCAACATCAAACCAACCTCAGTGCATCTATGAGCAAAAATGCAAGAAGGTATTTTGCAGCTTGGTGAGAGAAAAGGTGCAGGAGCAAATGGTGCCACCAACACTCAGATGTGGGTTGTACCCACCCTGACTTCTTGTGCATGAGGAGTGGGGCTAAAACCTCCCTGCAAGCTGTCATCCCAAGTGGTGGCTTTTCTTATGGGCAATGTGGTGACTTCTGCTGCCAGGTCCTTGCTGGTGGAGCAGGACTGTGCTGCTGTTGCTGCCTTGGTTTGCTGTGTTTTCCATCAGGCCTTTTCAGCAACTCTTTAAATAGATTATTGGCTTCTCCTTGATGCTTGTCATCTGCCTGCACTCAGCAGCTGGTGGCTGTTTGTAGGCATCACCTGGAGCTGTGGGGAGGTCAGTGGTGAGTGCCTCGTGCTCATTTAGCAGCTGGGGGTGAGGTGGCCTCCAGCTTTGACTTGGATGAGCAAAGACAGTTGGATGCAGCTGATGTTGAATGGTGTGGGTTGGTCTTGTCCTTTCTCACTAGGGTCAAGCTGAGATGGGGTTAGCTCAGCCACATCTGAACCCATGGTGGAGCTGGGGCTTGGTCCCTGTTAGAAACACTGTCAAGATGAGGCGTTTACTTGCTTGCCTGTGTGATCTCCCTGCAGTCCTTCAGAAAGGAGGCAGTGGGAACTTTAAGCTTTACAGGAATCGTGCAGGGGGTTCAGGCTGTCACACTGTTGGATGTCCTTTGCTGGGCTGGAAGTGGGTGCTGTGAAAATCCATCTCTCCTGAGCCCTTCAGCTTATTTTTTTGGTGCCCCAGCCATGGGATGGGTGGGAGGTGGGGAGAGGATGCTGCAGGCAGGCCAGGCAGGTCTGTGGAGGAACTGCCGCTCGCTCTGCATAATTGTGGCTGTAACTTGTGTCATTAACTTTCAAAACTGGAGGCTTAAAAGGATTTCAGATAAACACGTGCTAGAAATTCAAAATCAAAGCCACTGCAGTGCATCAGAAGAGGTGGCCCGTGTGCCCAAGGGTGTGAATTCTTGCAGAGACCCAGAAGATAAAGTTATGAAATTACGTGGAGAGGGAGGTTGTAAAGCAATTCCCAAAAAAAACCCTCTCAGTCTAGACAGATGATATTTACTGCAGTGTTTATGTGAGATAGAGGAATGCCCTAGAAAAACAGAATTGTTTTCAGTTTCTGCCTCCGGCACTTGCTCGTCTAATGAGAAGGCTCTGATGTGATGGGAATGTCCTGTGCTGGGGGAGCTCTGCTTCCCTCTTCCAGAGGGGGGCTGGGATGGGGGGAGAGGGGTACAAGATTCTTTCTCTCTTTGTGTAGGTGAATCAGCCTGTGGTTAGTGAGCTGATCCTGCTGATCCATCACCACAAACCCCCCAGATAACCCCAAGTGCAGCGATAACACCAGGCTGCGTCGCAGTCACGTCTAGGGAGATAGGAGGCCCCAAAGACTCCCCTTAAACTCTTTTAATTAAAAGATAATTAAGCTATTTTATTTTGCTTTGAACTCCTGGTGAGGTTTGGAAGCAGTGTTTTTGCATGGTGTTGGTTTGGTGACAGCTTTGGGAGCAGAGATAGTGCTGTGTGACCAAAGCCACCCAAAGGCAGCTTGCATCTTGTGCCTCTATCACAGGGGCATGATTCACCCCTTTAAGGGGTTGATTTAGTGAATTCTAACACATTTATTACATATTTGTGAGGAATTTGCTGAGAAGAATTTAAAATACAGTAATAAATGGAAGGTATTTTGTGGAATAGCATGAGGATGCAGAAAGCAAAGTGAAATGAGTTGCCTTGCTCAGCAGAATCAGTCCATCCTGATGAAGGATTTAGGTGATGCAGCCACAAAAATGAAGCAGATTTTTATTCTTCTCGTCTTAGCCCCAGTGCTGCCAGGCATCACCATTGAGTGAGACTCTCTAGAGTCCCCACGCTTCAAAATCCCCCGTGCTTGCAAACAAATGACCAATTATTGCTGTAGTCAAAGACAGGATTTTCTTGAAAGAGAAACAGAATGTTGCTCTGCCAGTTGAGCTATCTGAATAACCTGGAGGGGTGAGATTTCTCCCTTCTTTGCGTGGCCTAAGATTAAGGATGATGAAAGCATCAAAGCAAAAAAAAAAAATCCAAGCCCTAATTTTCATTGTCCCAATGTTTTGTTTGGGATCTGTGCAGGGATGTACAGCAATACATTCAATAAGTGCTGTAACCTGTGTCCCTTCTGCAGGGAACCAAACGGGATTGTGCTGGAAATGGTTAAAAGCTGAACACTGGGCTTCTGTAGAACATCAGCTGTAATTTATATTTGGCTTCGACCTTGAAAGGGGAATGTCCTGGCTTGAGTTTTCCAGCCCTTCTGCGACGTTACCTTATGGGAAACTTGTTTTTCAAAAGGGCGTTTGTTTCTGGTGTGCAGCTGAGAACACAGGAGCCCTCGCAGGGCACCAGGAGCCTGACATCTTCAGTAACAACAAATAAACTAATCCCTGGCTTTTCAGGGCGAGTTCCGAAGTCCCTGTTAACTTGTCTTGCCTGTGAATTTAACTCAATAAATCTCAGTCGAAAGTTGTGCTTGTCTTGCTCACTTTTTTTTCCCCTCCTTTTCTTGTTTCCCCCAGTTTCTCTGTTTGAAGAACATCCGAACCTTCCTAAAAGTGTGTCACGACAAATTTGGGTTAAGAAACAGCGACCTGTTTGATCCCTTTGACCTCTTTGATGTCCGGGATTTTGGAAAGGTAAGAGTTACTCCTGAGCTGCTCCTGGCACTGCTGGCGCTGGACCAATTCTCTGGACTTGTGCTGCAGGTTTGGAACACGTGAAGGCTTTGTGGTTTTTCTGAGCAGCTTCTGCACCCTTAGCCCCGTGCACTGGGCACCTATTCCACTGTACTTGTGGTAGCCTGCAGGCCTAGGGGTTGATTCTGCTGGGTCCTTAGCTCATGAAGGAAGATGAAGCCTTCAAGCTTTTTGCTTTAGATTACAAAGCCTCAGAGATCAGTCTCTCAAGTAATGAGAAACTTGGCTTTTTGGGAGGGGAATCAAAATATCTCATAAAAGCTTTTGGAAGAAGCTCTAATGCTGTGGTTGGGACACTGCGGCCTCTTCCCAGCTCCAGCTGCTCCCTGGTGACTGGCATGACAGCATCTCCTTCCACATGAGCTCCCTGTAGGCACAGCACCTTCAAACCAGTGTTCATCATCATCCCTACTCTGCATAAACCAGCCTGAGGGATTGCACCCTGCAACCCCAGCAGCATGGTTCCCTGTTGCCATGTTGTAGATCCTTACAAGCCTGGACCTGGGTTTGTCCCAACTGTGTGACAAGGACCCTTCATCTGCAGGCACTTCGGGTTGTGCCCTGGTGTAGGTGCAGACCTTGCACAGGGTGACTTGCCCTTGGTTTTGGGTTTTGTTTGGGTTGGAAGCGACCTTAAAGATCTAGTTCCAACCCCCCTGCCATAGGCAGGGACACCTCCCACTAGACCAGGTTGCACAAAGCCTTGTCCAACCTGATCTTGACCACCTCCAGTGATGGAGCATCCACAGCTTCCCTGGGCAACCTGTGTCTGTGTCTCACCACCCTCACAGTGAAGAATGTGGCTGGTGAGTCTGGGGGGCCAGGACTCTTCATGCCAGGGTGAAATGAGTCCCCTGAGTGTTCCTCCAAATCTTAAAGGCTATTTCCTCCCAGTTGTTCCTAAGTGCTGGCTGTGTGTGTGCGCTGTGTCTCCTTGATGGGAGGGGAGAGAGCCTGGGTTTGTGTTTTGCTGTAACTCATGGGTGGCACCAAATGCTGAACAAGATCCAGTTCCCTTCCCAGGGTGGAAAATCCTCCTTGATTTTGACAAGTGGCTGTTATTATGATACTCTGGCTTTTGAAGCCAGCAGCATCAGGGCTGTGCTGTTACTCTGGATACTGGGCTCAGGGAAGCTATTTCACAGGACAGTTGCTGTATTCTTTGGTGGAAAAGGTGTTAAAAGATTTAATAAAGCACTCTATTGTTTTACCTATTTCCAGCTACCAGGCATAAGCTGCTGGAAGGCATCTTCTCTTCTGATTATCCAAAGAGTAGATTTTCACTGCTAATGGGGATATATTATTTGATATTTATTGCCTAATTTATTTCTGGACCATTATCTGGAATGTGCAATTGCAGGGGCTTGTTTTATGAGTTTTTTTTTGATTTATGAAATACAAGAAGGCTTTTGTTGTTCTGGGAATGTGAATGCACAGAAGGAACCTTTTGGGCTGGGGGAAAGAACCGCTGCTAATTAAAATGCTGCTTTATCGTCACGTTGTTCCTTGCTTTGTGCTGTTCCAAACTGCTGAAGTTGCCCGTTGGCTGAGCCTGGTGTTAAGCACTGCTGGAACATGTCTCTTGGGTTTCCTTTTTGGTCTGGTTAGGGAGCAGCTACCCCCTCCTCCACCCCTTTGCTTTTTGGGGAGGTATTCCTGTTTGTGACTTGGGGAAGGGGAGATGATTTACCATCACCTCCTACCTCATGACAGTTTAGATTTTTAGGAGACTTTGGAAGGAAAGTTGTCATAAACTTCCAAGAAACCAAAATGTAATTTATTGCCTGGATTTTTGCTTATTTTCATCCTCAAAGAACCCTGTAAGACGTGGGAGCCAGGTTCTGTGTACAAAAACCTCACTGCTCTTTTCCTAGCGCCGTTTTTTTTATCAGTTTGGTGGAGGTATCAGCTGTTCAACTCTGCACCACCCTAAATCCCTCTGGAAGCCTGTCAAAACACATCCCCATTGTCTTTGCCACCGTTCATTCCCACATTATCCTCAGATCTGTGTTCAACAGTGGCAAAGCAAATAAACGGGGAAAAATCTGTTGACCAAAGCGCTTTTCCGTTTGGAGTCAGGGCGAGAGCAAAAGGAGCCTCTAATCCACGTTCCCACTGGCCAAACACAGACTTCACACACAAAAAATTCTTCCTGGAGCTATTCATTCCTTAGATCAATAGTGTTTTTTTGGTTACCAGATACTTAGGCTGTGTAGGAGACTTTTTTTCTGAACAGTCACCCGTTTAATTACATAGAAACCCTGGTGGAGTGGTGTTGGGTGTTTCCTTTCTGGAGGCCACTTAAGCAGTTATTTCTCTCCTCCAAACCAGAAGGCCAGTGAGACAGCAATTACTGGTAGCATTTGGGTTTGCTGCAGTGTAATTACCAAGGAGAAAGGCAGGGGCTTGTGTTTATGTGGTGCCAGCCTATACGTAAAGGGTTTGTCCTGTGGAATCTGCAGGGTCCATCAGGGTTTCTGAGAGTAAGAAGAACATTAGTGCTTTAGAAGGGGAAGAAAAATCAAATCCTTCATCTTGCCTCGACCAGCTGTTATTCTGAGAGAGGTTTCCATAGCTCCTGAGCCAGGGCTTCAGCAAGGGGAAGCTGCTGTAGGATCTATGGAGCCTCTGCTGAAGGAGCAAGTGTGGTCAGGGGCTGCTCAAACCCAGGAACATGGGATTTAATCCTGGGTTTTGCTACTTGCTCGAGTTTTAAGCTTGGGAAGTTACTTCTTCCCTACTGTCACTGGGATAACAGCTGGTGAAATGGGATCATGTGGGCTTCTCTGGCTGTGAAATCCCTGTGGAGCCAAAAAGCTCCATCTCTGCCTCATGGAGTGCTGGGGAATTGGCAAGTGCAGGCTTTTGTCCAAGAGATGCATCATGTTTCTTGTAAACTCGGCTGCAGTGTTTCCCAGTTACCCAGGGGAGTCGAAAGGCCAGTTTGGAAAGCTCCCAGCCAGGTTTTTTCCCAATGTCCAGCTGTTAAGCAAGCCTGCAGTGACAAGGGACATGCTGTGTTTGAGGTTTCCAAACGTGACCTGAGATGCTGACCTGCACTTCCAGCTGTGCCCCTGTAGGGCACTTTAAAGACTGTAGTGCTGTATTGCTTTCTACAAGTTTGGTCTTAATTCTTTAATTTCTTTCCTGATCCTATCCCTTTCAAATGGCTCAAAAGCTCTGAGGAACAACCCCCCTGTTAATATTGCCTCACCCCCAGTTAGGGTCTGGTCTTGCAGGAAGGAGCACTGGAGTCCTCTGCCAGGGTGCTGTGCCCAGTTTGAGCTAGTACAGCCTGGCTCCTAAAAAAAAAAA
>NW_008611779.1:0-13414 GCF_000691845.1 Merops nubicus | reverse complement strand
TGGGCCCGTCCTGCTGCCCCTGCCCGGGGAGCCTCTCCAGCACAGGGCCTGCTCTCCCCTCCGAGACGCGGAAGCCCAGGGCGCCCAGAAGCCTCCCCCGTGGGACACCGACTGAGTGTGCCCGGTGCTGAATACGGGCCACGCGATCACAGAGTCGTGGCGGGCTTTGGGACTGGACCTTGGAGATCATCGAGTTCCAACCCCAGGCTCAGAGCCCTGCCCAACTGGCCTTGCATGCTTCCAGGGATGGGACAGCCACAACCTCTCTGGGCAACCCGTTGCGGTGCTTCACCGTGCTCGCAGTGAAGAACGTCTTCCTAATATCCACTAAATCTACTCTCAGTCTGAAACCGTTATGCCTCAACCTATCACTGCACCCCCCATAACAAATCCCATCTTAGAGGCCTCGTTACATACTGAAAGGCCACCACAAGGTCTCCCCTCCACTGCCTTCTTTTCTCCAGGCTGAACAACCCCAGCTCTCAACCTGGCCATGTAGGGGATCATAGGATCCTAAAACAGCTTAGGTTGGAAGGGACCCTGGAGATCATCTAACCCAACCCCTCTGCCATGGCAGGGACACCTCTCAACTAGACTAGGTTGGTCAAGGGCTCATCCAGCCTTGCCTGAACACCTCCAGGGAGGGGCATCCACAGCCTCTCTGGGCAATCTATTCCAGTCTCACCACTCTCATACTGAAGAACTTCTTTCCTGAGATCTCGTCTAAACCTACTCTCTTTCAGTTTAAAATCATTACCCCTTGTCCTGTTGCTGGACATTCTTGTGAAAGGTCCCTCTCCAGCCTTCCTGTAGCTTCCCTTCAGGCAGTGGAAGGCAGTTATAAGTTCTCCTTGGAGTCTTCTCTCCTCCAGTCCGAACAATCCCAGTGCCCTCAGCCCATCCTCAGAGCAGAGATGCTCCTGCCCCTGGATCATCTTTGATCTGTACTCATTGCAATCAAAAATCCTTTAGGAACGATACCTTAGAGCCATAAAAATGGTGGCTGAACCTTCGACACATTGGTTTTGTTTTCCATGGGCCCCCAGGCCATCTTTGTGGCAAACCTGGCACTGGGATGTGATCTGGGATCTTTCTTCTCTTAGGTCTCACCAGCATGAGTGAAGGGGTCTTCCCAGGGGCAGAGGAGCACCCATCTGGTTTCCTCCCCTCAACGTGTGACAAGGAGAGCAAAGGTAGATGGAGCCTGCCACATCTGGAAGGCACTGGAGGAAAACAAATAATAATAATAAAAAATGTCTGCAATGTTTATAAATGTGCTTTTCTTGTAGCCTCCCAAAAGAGCCACATCTTACGTTGCTAGTAACATCAACTGTTCCTAGCTATGTTAATGATTGCTTTATATAGCTGGATGGAAAAATCCTTTCCCTGATTTCAGACATTTTGTTTCCTCTGTTTACTGGGAGTTGGAGCTTCCTACGTAGAGAAAGCTCGCACGGAGCAAGTCACATTTTCCAGAGAGTTATGTATCTGGAGAGATGACTAACTGCTGTAGACTGAGTCACGGTGAAGAAGGGAGCTCAGAGGAAGGGCAGAGAGGGGAGAGCTGAAATGTTGGTGGCAGAACAGAAACAGGTGCAGCCACACGGTGAGGGCTCCTCTCCTCCTCGCCTGCTACAGATGTGATCAGTCAAAGGAGAGCTGCATTCCTTATCTCCAGCTGTTCATTCACCTTGTGAAAATACCCCGGGTTTATGGTGCTTGCTAAACTGGTCAGCAACTCAGCTGGGCTGAGGTTGTGTCTGAAGGCGGCTGAGTTATGCTTGTGAGCAAGCTACAAGATAGGCTTGGTAGATAAACTTCCGGCTGATGCTTAACTAAGTATTTGGGGAATGTGTTTGAATTTGGTTGCGGAAAATTGCAGTGCGATTGGTTCGAGGTGTACCTTGGCTCCTCACCATTGAGCCGGGCAGGAAAACACAAATCCAGGCAGGAAAACACGCCAGGAACTGGAGCTGAGCCTCCAGGCAAGGCTTTTATTTTAAATCCCTGAGGCTGTTGGAGCTTTCTCATTCCTGATTGAAGCTCAGCTATGAGAAAAGAGCTTTCTTAAGCACACTGTCACGAAGCAAAGCGAATCAAACTCTTAGCTGCCCACTTCTTGATAAGAACTGAAATATAGGGTGGTGTTTTAAACCAGGCATGCTCAGATACCTCCGTGAGGAAAGAGCTGAGAGCTGGAGGGGACTGATACTGAAGAGGTGGCAGCACAAGTTCACAGGTGGCTGTGGCAGTGGGAGCCCAACTCCCAATCTGTGCTGATTGCAGAAGAAGGGATGTGGTAAAAAGTTGCTATCTCTGCAGAAAGGGAGGGAGGAATGGTGCAAGTCAGTTGGTGTATTGCTCTGGAGAATGTTGGGGGCTCCAGCTGCACCTCCTGGCGCGTGAGCGGAGATGGCTGGGAGGAAGCAGGCGTGTTTTGTGACTACAAACTCAGCTCTGGGCTATTAGAACCGCCTGTGAGCCGTGGCTTGTAAAGGAAGCTGCCCTCTCGCTGAGTGTGCGGGGAGCTGGTGTGACCGTGGGCACCGCAGGACCGGCTGGCACTGGGAGCAGTGGGGTGTGCAGAAGGTGGAGTGCTCTGGCCCAGAGCCAGGAGCCAGGCTGCAGCACTCACGGCAAACAGCTCATGCTCAGGAAATGCCATCCGAGGAGTAGCCCAAACCAGACCATCAAGGAAAGGTACTGGCAAGAGCCAAACTGCGCTCCCAGGCTCCTAGGGAGAGATGGGCAGTTCCAGCCCAGCAGATACTTCTGTCTGATGTTACTGCAGGGAAGTGAGATGGGAGTGCCCAGGAACACCCTAAAGCTTCAGAAACAGGAGGATCCCTCTTTGAGTAGCATGGCTACTGCAGAAGAAACCAAATATAAGTGCTAGAAACTGCAGACACAGGAAAACCACACAGCTTTGCCTTGTTCTTTGGGCAGGCACTTACCTCTGTACAATGAGGCCAAAAAAAGGCTGATGATAATTTCACCTTTCTAAACCCAGCAAATGGAAAGGTACCAAGCAGAGAGAACTCAGTGTGGCACTGAGCCAGCCTGAGAAACCCCCATGCAACACCATGGTGACAGTCACCTTTTGTTCTTCACATCCCTCTCTCTTTTCATTGTTGCTGCCACAAGGAACTCAAACTCTTTTTCTGCTTCGTTTCCCCTGGCCCAGTTTTTCTCCTGCTCAGCAGTCACCGTGTGCTGAAGGACTCCTGGGGACTTTGCACCTCTGAGGAAACCTTTTTGCTGGAGGAAACATCGAGGGGGGGGCGGAGGGAGGGGAGTTGATCTCTGCCAGTGTAGCGGGAGCACAAGGGAAAACATCTCTCCTGACAGGGTTTCATTGCGGGCTGAAAACAAGCGACTTGCCTGTCAGTGACATGTGAGCATGAGAACGCTTTGCAGATGGAAATAAAGGCACTGCTTTTCCCTCTCTGCCTGCTCTGCCTCCCCTGCAGGGGGCGGGGCCAGCCAGGCTTCGGCTGGCAGGCTGCAGAGCAGGGCTGCTCGAGAGCCTGGTGGAGTGGAGGCACTCTGCTCTTTGACTCTTACGTGTTTTCTGGAAATGGTGTCTAAAAGCGTAATGGGCACTTTGCAGATCTCTAAATAGACCAGCCTCTGTCCTGAGGAGCTGGCAGTGTAAGGAGGCAAGTGCCAGGGATGGGAGAACGGCTGCATCATACAAACCAGCTGGGGAGGTGGCACGTGGCCCACCTGCTCAGTATTTTTCCATCGCATTCTCATTCAGCTGCTCCTCGCCAAGTTCCAGCCCTGTCACCCTCCTCAAAAGCTTCTGCTCTGGGTTTATTTAGCGTGTTATTTATTTCCTAATTATAGAACTTAACTGACTCACCTCAGCCCTGCGGGGTTACTGCTGTCCACCTTTTTGTCCCCTGTAGATCAGAGGCTCTGGTCTTGTCTTATGGCTGAAGGTGGTTGCTAGAGACTTTGTGACTCCTTTGTTTTTTCTTTCTCTATCAAGCCCAAGAGGGCTCTGACTGCAAATACAGGGAGCTTCACTGATCCTGTCAGAGCAGATGGGCTCCTGCAATCTCAAATTATTTAGGCCAAAAGAGAAATGCCACTGAGCTGAGCTCTTTACCAGGCTGTGCTCCACCACTTTGGTCAACAAATTCCCAACAGCCAGCTCACCCCTTTTACCCCACGTCCAGCCACAGCTGGTGGCTGGAGGAAGATGTTTTGAAAACCACTCTCTGGCATCAGCAGCACCGTTGGTCCTGCTTCTGGATGCTCTGTGGCACTTGAACACTGCCTGCTCCACAAGCAGACTCAGTGCTCTAGGGGAAGAATCTATCCATATCCTGAGATTAATCAGTGCCACATCACTCCTGAATTTTCCAGGAAGCCCAGCTGGGTGAAATTCTTTCCTCCTGTGCCAAAAGCTGCCAGGCTGAGCAGACCTGTTCCCTGCAGTCCCCTCCAATGCCACTTCTTGTTTGTTTGCAGCCATTTCTGCCCCCTTATCACACATTTTGGTAAATCAAGACACAGCTGCAGGAGCCAAGCAGTGCTGTGGTGTGGCACCTGTCCCTAAAGCCACCTTCACAAGCAGGGGGGTTGTGTGCAGGACAGAGCAGCAGGTATCCGGCCAACAGCAAGAGCAGGGAGAAGAGGTATCTCTGGTGGAAAGCAGGATGGATTGGAACAATTGAATATAGTCAAGCCAGAAGGATGTATGAGCTTCTCCTGGAGTGTTTCCAAGATGTCATACTGAATAAAGGAAACTGTTTGTCTTCTGTTTAATTCTGAGTGGCCTGCCTGACATTTGCCATTATACTGTGTTCTTGAGGTTGAAGTTTGAAAAGACTATGATTATCCAGCCTTAGAAAGCCAGTGAGGGAGACTGCTAAAGCCACATTTTTTTTTCAGTGGCTGCTTGTGAAATACTTTATCTAGAAAAGTTGCCATAGACGGCAGTGCATGAGGGGAGTGAAGGGTTGGAATCCTGCAAACTGAAACGTTTGGTGAGCTGAGCAGTGGGTTTATCAGCCCCCCGTAAACATCCAACGTTTAGTACTGCCTAAGGAATGGGGAAGAGATTTTTCCCAGAGAGCAATATTTATGGGAAAAAAGTGAGCGGAGTTGGAAGCTACTGTCTCCTGCCAAAATAGTGGGAATTTGGATAGGTCTGGGAGGTTGGGAGCACACAGCTGTGTTTGGAAGAGGGTGAGTATGGAGGAAACTGTTACGGTTGTGATTTGGAGAAAGGGTGATGGTGTTTCCTGGAGGGGTAGAAGGAAAGTGGGGGTGAGAGGAAAGAGGCTTGATGCTGGTGTGGGGAGGTGGGTTCTGGGTGTAGCTGGTGGGGGCTACAGGAGCATGGTTTGGGTGGGATGGTCGAGGTGAGGGAATAATCCAGAGCATCTCCTTCTGTTGGGTGCTTTGCTAGAGATGCACTGGCAATCATAGCCAAGTGTGGAAGGTCTGCTGCCATGTCCATGTCATGCCAGGTGAGCTGGGAGTGACCACCCTCTTCCACGCACAGGGACCTGGCCTCCCATGGACACACAGCAACTGCAGAGCTCCCATGCTGCTCCTCCAGCTGACCTCACCTGGCTTCACAGGAGCAGCAGTACCCCTTTGAAAACCCTGTCTGTACCACCACCATAGGCTGGAGGCAATCAAAAGTGCTGCTGATGCTGGGTAGCGATCGCTTCTCCAGGCTGACACCACCTTGGCTCAGTGTGGGCTCCACCTTGCAAAGCTGGTGTCTCAGCCTTTTGGAAGGGATGTCTGACTTACCACATCTGATCAAAAGTAGACCAGCTTTAAGATCCTGATCCCTGAAGTTCCTATGAAATCCATCCTTGGATTGGGCAGTAGTGCCACAAGAGGATTTCGCTGGAGTTAGGCAGGGCTGGGCACGTAGGGAGCGTTGCAGGACTGGGAGGATGCATGGCTGGATGATGGTGGTGGAGGCTCTCCTTCCAGATGAGCAGAGCTGCTGCCCTGCTGGAGGCTAGAGGGTGCTGTGCTGCAGGGAATGGGTGTCCTCCTCCCTCCCTGCTCAACAGCCCTTCAAAGGCAGGTAAAAATTTTGCAGGAAATACTGCCTTTGAGCTGAGCTGAAGACCAAGATGCTGACTGCAGTTACTAACAGCCTCCAAGGCTTTTTCGGGCTAAAATATCACTCCCGTCTAGCCATTAGTTAGCACCCAGAAGCTGATGTACAGAAAGAGTGGCTTCCCTCAGGTGGATGACACAGCAAAAGGAGGGGACAGAGACAAGAGTGGGGAAAAGGAGTGAGAAAATTAGGAACAGGTCAGAAGATAAGGAAGCTGAGTGGAACAGAACCAGAAAATAGAAGAAGAAAGAAAGAAAGGAGAAGATGAAACCAATGCAGAGGAGCACATCAGCTGCTGTGTCCAATTAAGGGCTTCAGACCTGCTGAATGATGAAAAGGGAGATAGCTTGGGAGAAAACCATGAAGGAGCAGCTCTTGCTTGTGGCGGCTGACGCTGAAAAGCCCTCGGCTGATGGAGGCAGCATCAGCTCCTGTTTGCCCAGCTGAGGTGCAGCTGATCCTGAGCCCAGCAAAGAGCAGAGCTGAGGAGACACAGAACAGGCAAGGGAGGGGGCACGGGAGACAGGGCTGTGTTTGTGCAGCGCCTGACAGGCAGCTGCAAGACCAGGCAAAAACACGACCTGCTCCCAAACAAGCAGCTCTCTGAGCAGATCGCCGCTCCCTGGGAAGCCTGCCAGCTCACCACAGGCAGCCCGAGCCAACGTGCCTCCTGCGTGGGGCTGCACGTGCTCTGCAAAACAGCCCTGGCACCCCGAACCTGCGGTTGTGGGGTCACTGTCCTCACTGCTGGCAAGCCTGCTCCGTCTGGCTGCCGGTGAGGCAGATGTGCAGGCGTAGCTCCGTGAGGAGGAAGAACAGGTAGATGTTTTCTGACATTTCTAGTTCTTGTAGAAGACAACCCGCTGAAAGTGAGAAGGTGCAGATGGGACAGAGGAGCTGGAGCCCCATTTCAGAGCTAGGCTAAAGGGATTGCACCTATCTCTGGGTCATGGGGAGGTTCTGGTGTCCTTTCAGGGGAGCAGTGCCCATGCAGCTGGTGCGCCCATGAAGCCAGCCCTGCTGACAGAAATGAGCCACATCACTGATGGATGTGACCTCCCTTCTGTTTTTCACTTTGAGCCTGAGCTGGTCTTTTAAGGACTGTAAGGGAGCATCCTAAACTGTACATGGATTACCACACAAGTCCCTAATAAAGTGCCCTGGCCCCACCACATGTGCTGAAGGAGGTGCTGGGGTTATGTCCATAGGTCCCTGGGGAGCATCTCCAGGAGGCACAAACAAATCCAACCCAAAACATGGATGAAAGGGAATTCTCCAAGCAGATGCAAAGCCCCATTAGGAGCCAAGATGGGCTGTGAAACCTTAAAACATGGATGAAAGGGAATTCTCCAGGCAGAATTAGGAGCCAAGATGGGCTGCGAAACCTTTGCATTTCCACTCACTGTATCTACTCTGGGTGTCTCCAGTGAGAGCCACTGGTTTTACTGCTGGGGCTGTCAGGGTAGCAGCCCATTGCCAGCTGGGGACAAGTGGGGACTCAGCACTGGAGCCAGGGCTGTTTAACCCTCCAAGAGCTACTGGGAGGAGAATAGGTGGGATTTGCATCCAGTTTCAACTGGGCTGTGGGGCAGGACAAGGAGGTGGGAGGAGGCAGTGACATGTGAAGATGTCTGGAGGGTGTTTGATGACAGAAGGCAAATCAGATCATGCTGTAATAAAGGCTCTGGTGGAGGCTGGAGAGGGTAATTGGTGTGGTGGGCGATCCTACTGAGAAGGAAGGGTGATTGCAGAGGGCATATGGGGTATGACTAACAGGGTGGATGTCTTAAAAACATGCTAGTCTAAACTTCCCGGCAGGGAGGGAGAAACCGCTTTACAAGCATCTGATGCAAAGCTAAGCTCTAGGAAATGTCCTTTGGAGGAAATCTGTGAAGCAGCCAGGGGATGGGTGGATACCCTTGCCCCTCAGGACACTCTTGTTCCTGCTAAGGAGGTCTTCACTGCTCCACAGGGTGCATATGGAAACTGTACGGATCTGTCTGTGGATGTGCAGATCTATGAGCTGGCTTCCTGCCCGGCAGCTGTTGATGCTGCTGAGACTGGAGGCAGCACGGCCCCAGGAGGCTGCAGCCTCCCCAGCAGTCCCATGGTGTCCCCTGCTCTGGCCTCATGTCCCTTTGGGGCAGCCCCAGGGGCTGGCTACATATGCTCCTCCGTGGCAGGTCTGGACAGCCTGACCAGGCAACACTCCTGTCGGGCCACGGCTCTCACAGATGGGTTTCATTGAGGACACATGGCTGGAGCTTGTTTTCATTTCCTTTTGAGGAAAGGATCTATGGGAGAGGAGCAAGTGAGCAGCTGAGCTGCTCTCCTGGACACGGACCATGGTGCCAAACAAGCTCCTGCTGTGGTTTCCACTGTGGCTCTGAGGGCTGCAGCCCAAGGGGCAGGAAACGGTGGAGAAGGAGCTTCAACCTTGGTGCCAGCTGTGCCAGCTGTGCAGGATCTGTCCAGGATGGGAGACAGAGAGAATCACAAGGGGGTGGCTCCGATGGGTCTTAGGTTGGGGGGGATGTTTAGTTCTTTGGCAGCACCAGAGCTCCTGCAGCAGCTCCAGCTGAAGGCACCAGAAGGCTCCTCCGACAGCAGAAGTCTTATGGGAGCCAATGTCCTGGTCACCAGCCACTCTACACAATGGTACAACTGGCTCCATGTGGTCTCTGAGAGCCACTTTGTGCTGCTTGAACCAAGGGAATAAGGAGTTGTCTTTGAGGTGTGATCACCCTGGATGCCCCCATGGGGTTGGGTGTCTGTGTGAGAGGGAGGTGTGCAGGGACCTGTGCTTTCCTGCTACAACCAGCTATAGATGTGGCTACTGAAATGTGTCTTAAAAGGGCCCAAATATGCCTCTCTTCGGGAAGAAACAAATCCCAGAGTGGTGGAAGGTCTTCCCTTGCCTGTCAGGCTCTGAGGGATCTGAGCAAGTGGGAGGCACAGGGAGGGTGGGACTCTGGAGTTCAAACCTTCTCATTATGCTCCGAGATACAGAGATCAAAAGGCAAATCAAAAGGCAACGTCACAATAAATAAGGCCCCTGCCTGGGCAGAGCCTCTCCCCAGCACGGCTGGGTGGGAGGGGAGGGTGCCCTAATGAGCAAACTGCCTCTTCTTCACCAGCCGGTAAGACAGGTTCTGGGCTCCTTGCAAATCTCATGGCCCAGCTTGTTAGAGCTCATTAGTGTTGTTACATATTCATATAGCATTAGCACCATCAGGCCCCTGATGTATTATCGGGCTGCAAGCTTGCCTTGAGCCCTGCAAGTCTTGGAGGACCTTCCATCAAGCGTATGCCAGAAGCACATGCACCAAATGATGGCTTGAGTAAGGAGGGGTCTTGTGAGCATAACAGGATGAGGATCCTCCCATTCCACAGAAACCTGCCTTATCAGGGGAACCTCAATGATAAAGTTATCAAGTACACAATTTAGCGCTTTGTGTCAAGGCAGGAGCTTGAGAGAGCTTCCTGAAAAAGAACAAAAGAGCCACAGCTTATCTGCCTGCAGCATCTGGTCGGTGCTCAGGCCCGGCCAGGCTGCTCTCAGCTGCTAATCCCTCGGGTTTCCATTGCGCATCATGGCGTGGCACTGAGCTCAGCCCCTCTTCCCGGCTGGGGCTTCCCACCAACGGCTGGAGAGGGACAAGGCAGCTCTGGGATGTGGGCTCTGCTCCATCTGCCCGCCAGGGGAGCAGCCCCTGAGGCGGGCACCGCAGGGAACCACCACCACCACCACGCAGGAGCTTAGTCCTGGCCAGCGGTCGGTGCCGATGCGTGGCCAGCAGGAAGACAGCAATTTCCCAGGGTGATTCCTCCTGCAGCAGGTACCGTGGCCTTTGGAAAGGCTGCTGTCACCCCTGGCTGCTCAGGAGGTGTAAGCGGCCAAGCCCACGTGCCTACCTTTTTGATGCACAAAATTAAGGGAGACACGTCCTTCCCTCCAGCCCCTCCAGCCCTTTGTTTCCCGTATGTTAACTGAAGATGAAGGCAACACCTTTTCTGTTGGAGATGTGCATGGATAAATCCTTAAAGACTGCAGTGAAGAGGGTTATATAAAGGTGCTTATATTAAGCACCTTACACAGACATACCAGCTTTAAGCTGGATATAATCTTGTTTATTGAGGTTAGAGTGAAGGGCTTGAAGTTAAACTGGCTGGGATCTCATCTGAGCTCTGACATGATCAGCAGTGAGAATGGAGCAAAGCTGGGAGATGGTGCTGCCCTTTGCCTTCTTCCTTTTAAATCCCAAAGTTTTATGTACCCTGAAGGGCACTCAGTAGCTGTACCCAGCTTTCCATGCCCTGAGGATATTCGGGATCTCTGTTTCTTCAGATAATTCTGCAGTTCTGGGTACCTAAACATCAGCATCCCTCAATGTAAAGCCTGAGTTTGGAGAAATGGTTGCCCTTTTGCTGGAAAAGAAGAGAGAGTGTGGAAAGCCTTTTTATTTTCTCTAGAAAACAAACAGAAGTCCAGCTACATGCAAGGACTGTCCCAGCCAGTGGATGTGTTCTGCAGCTGTTAGAAACCACGCGCTGGCACGCCGGCGGGCAGTGACGCTGGCTGGGGCTGCAGGAGGTTAGAGATGCTGGCACCGAGCACTTGGTGATCCTGTTAGAGGGATTAGGAGCAGACTGGGGCTTAATCCTCTTCCACTGTGCCACGGATCGCTTCTCCTTCCCACTCGGAGTGGCTGACACGTGTGTCAGGATGGGAGGCTTGGTCTCACAGGGCAGGAATCCTTCCCGGGAGCTGTGCTGTGGCCTGACCCACAGCTTTGGGCTCTGGGAAAGAGCCCTGCTTGCGAGGGATGGGGCTGGCTATCTCTGCCAGGGTTTGGGTGGTTGTTTTTTTTGTCCCTTGATACTGGGGTGAGGGAGGAAAACTATGTTGCAGGGAAGGCTGTGGGAGTGTTTTGGGTAAGAAATCCCTCTGGGGCATAACGGCAGCCTTTCTTTCGAGATAAACCTAAGCCAAAGGACTCCTTTATAGAACAGATAGCTGAAACAGTAGGGGCTGTCACCCAAAGAAAGATCCATGCAAGGGCCCAGTGAGACTTTGTTGGGGATGAGGGGGTGTCATTGCTACCTGATGGTGGGGAGAGAAATCCCATGGGCCAGAGGTGAGTGTCTGAGTGTGAGTGGAGGGTGGAGTGAGTGAGTGAGCGGGAGTGGAGAGAAGGAACACGAAACCATGGTGATACCTGAGCCATCACTGCAAACTCATCAGCCATGAGACGCACCCTGGCCCGTTTTATGGCAGATGGGGACTTTATGCTTGAGCAAGGAGCTGGCTGTGTATTGTTCAGCTCCCTTGTTCAGGGGAAAGTATCTTTGTATAAGCTTGAAAACAAAGAGGATTGCATCAGAGAAATGTGCAGCCCCATCACCTATTTTCTTCTTTATCACCCCGGCTACGGGAACCAGGATATTGGCTATCTGCACAGCCCAGAAAGGGTTACAGCACAGCAAAGCCTGGCAGATCTCCACGCAGAAGAAACCAAACCCAGTGGTAAATCTTGCTATAACAAGGCCTAAGTAGTCCCTGCAGAAGGGAGTGAAATTATGCCTGACCTTCAACCTACCCAACTCTTTCAAGTAGAGCCATCCCTTGCGAAAACTTGGCGGCTGTATGAACCCGGGGTGTGGTGTTCGCCCGTCAGGGCCGTCTCCATTCCTCACTGGTTCCCTGCCCTTGACAGGTTGTTCCTCTCTGTTCTCTCGCTCCCACAGCCAGATCCCCTCTTCGTGCCGGGACAGCACGGGCTCTTCCCAACGGCAGTTTCTCTTTGGGATCCCCCACTCCATCTCAGGTCTCCATTCCAAGAGCTGTTGGTGCTTGCAGGACGTGCCGTCCCCCTGGAGAGCACAGCTCTGCTTGGCCTCCACCACTTGCTTTTTAATATCCTTTCCCATGAACGTTCCTCGGGACATCGGCATTCACGCCCCCAGGGACAGAAGGAAAACATTTTCCTTTCCGTTTTTAGAGAGGCTGATGATTTTTCTGCAGCTCCTTCTGGGTCTTGCATCCTTTCTGAGACCAATCCAAGCAGCAGCCCCTCAATAGGCGAAACAAACACCCTTGTCCTAGTTGCTTGTGCACAGGCCTGGGAATCTTGCCCTGTGCTCTCCTCCTCCTGACCTTGTTTTCCTCTGAACACCACAGCAGTAATTACCCTGAGGTTGAAGGGTTATTCGAAAGCAAGTACTGTGTCTTGTCTGCTCCTTCCTTTCCAGCCGCTGTTTCTCCCTATGCTGGATTTAAACTCTTCTTGGACTTTTCCTATTAGCTGAAGGAAATGCCAGCAGCGAGGGTGGTGGGTCTGGGAAGGAATACATGTCCAGCTCCCTTGTTCCTCACGCCCTGGTGCTCTGGCAACACCATTAACAGCCCAACTGCTGGTGCACCAAGGCAGCTGGACCTGCTGGCGGGTCTGTCCCTGGGGTGTTGCCCCTGGTCTGGGTGCTCTCATGGGCACTAGTTGACTGTGCCCAAGAAAAGCATTAGCTGGATGCTGGAGTGAAGGTGGAAAGACTGGTCAAAGTGTGTGATGCACTTCTGGGCTGCCTGGCATGCTGCTGGCTGAGGTGGCCACATTGCCAAAGCCAGAAATGTGGCAACACAGAGACAGAGTCAACATGTAAATATGAGCAGCCAAAGTGTCTGAGGTGGGTCATTTACTGCTGAAATGGAGGGTTTTGCAAGAAGAGATAAAATCAGCTTCACGTTTAGGAGGGCTTGGAGTGGATTTCCACTGCAGGGTCAAATGATCCAGCATTCCTGTTTTGTGTAGTTCTCTTTTCCAAAGCATTTGCTGCTGAATATGGTTTTATTCTGAATATGCTTTAGCCTGATGGATTCTGCAGAGCTCCCCACATGGAACCAACTCCTCGCGAGAGCATGGCTGGGCTTTTCCAGCCCTTGGCAGCTCAGAGAAGTGCTTGGGCACCGCTCAGAGAAGCCTGTTTGTGGCTGAACCAACAGTGGTGTGGTGCTTTGGGCAGAAAGCTGTTGTCAGCCCCCCCAGTCCCTTTCCCATGCACACCCAACCTGGCTGCAAGCTGTTTTCCTTGATGCTGGTTAGGAGGAGCTTGGGAAAACCCCGTTCCACTGGCATGCTGGGTGCCAAGGGTGGCACAGAGTGCTCGTGCATGCCCTGTCCCATCGGAGGGGAAGCCCTCTCCAGCCTTCACCCCACCCAGGGAGGGAAAAGTGGGGGTTGTGCTGCAAACCAGCTCTTCCTCCTGCCAAGGGCTGGCAGCCCCCAGCGCATCCCGCTCCAGCTCCGCACCCCTCTGCCT
>NW_008611778.1:0-13237 GCF_000691845.1 Merops nubicus | reverse complement strand
TATATATATATATATATGGATATTTATGGGTAGAGTTACTAGATGGTAACTAGTGGATAATGAATATATTCAGCACCTCTCTAAGAAACTAGGAAAGACTAGTCTGCAAAACTAAAAGAGACAAGACTGTGACAGAAGTGTTCCAGGAGAAAGAAAATGGTTCAAGGTATGGGACATTACTTTACTTGGCAAAGATCAGAAAATATTTATCTGTCCATTCATCCTAAAAAATACAACGGAGTAGCTATAAAAACTGCAGCAGAAAATAATTTCACTTTGCAGTAGTGACTTCAGACAGAATTCTTCCCTTGATTTAGTTCTGTCTGCAGTTATCTACATGTTAGTGGTGGGACAGGTAAAAATCTCTTCCCTACTCTTATGTTTCTTTCTTCCTTTAATTGTAAAGGACCACAACCACTTTTTTTTTTTTTTTCCTCCCCATTTGACAAGGATCTGAGTAATAGTACCAGAGCATCTGGAGTTGTTTCTGCAGAAAAAAGGGAAGAGGATAGTTTATAGTATTACCATATATAAAATCTCTCTATTCTAGATCTGCCTAGCTTTTTACAGCTCTTTATGGGAAATTCAGTAGTCATAGATGAAAAAGGAAGTGTCAGTGGCCTTTTTTTTCTTGCAATACAGTTTCTCTTGCTCAAAATAATGGCTGGGAATTTGACCCTGCTTGAGCAGAGGGGTTGGAAAAGATGACCTGCAGAGATTCCCTCCAACCTCAACCATTCTGTGATTGTGTGAATTTATTTTGTTGCCTCTCAAAGGAATACTTTTTCTAGGAGAGCTATTAGCAACAAGAAGCTAACAGAGGTGTCAATGACCTCTACTCTCTAGGTATTCCCTGGCCATCATTACAAAAGAGAATACTTCTGCTTTGTTTTGAAACTGTGAGAATATTCCCTTGTGACCATATCCTGCCTGCCTACCTTCCTTCCTTCTCCCACCAATGGGTAGGTTTTGCATATCAATTATTTCCTTTCTATGCAAAAAGACAACTAAATTATATAATCAAATTCAGACAAAAATAATGCTTTAGTTTTCATACCTACACTAAATACCTCTTAACTTTTGTCTACTTTACTACATAAAATACCATACTTCTGTAAATGTAAAAAATTGTCTGCATCAGATAATATATGTTAAAACCATTTTACTAGATAAAATACAACCAAACTTATTTACTTGAATTATTAGTGCTTAGTACTAGTTCCATTATTTTTAAAACAAGAAAGATTGAAGATATTGTTTTTAGCCCTGATGCAGGTAAAAATTAGTGTTGACTTGGTTTAGAAGAAATCTAATTAATTTTCCTTAGTCAAAAAGCCAACAACTTAAATTTTCTAGGCTAGCTATAAATCAGAGAACAGACTGCAGTTTGAACTTGAACTGCAATGCATTCAAGAGGCAACTTCATAATCTTGGGATGTACAGGCCCTTAGGGGAGTGAAATAGCCTGTCTGTATTCTATATATACTCACCTGAGACTTCCAATATGGGTACCAGATAATTTAAAGGGCAGACACCTGCTAGGACAAAACCTACTTAATTGCAGTTACTATTCAATAGGTGTTAGTATAGCAATGGTTTCTGCATATTATTAATCTAGACTGGATTCAAAAGAAACCTAGAGGCAGGATCTTTTTCTTCTCTCCTCCAATGTTAAGTATTGAGATAAGAATATACATACCATAAGCACAAACTCCTTAGGTCATTCACTTATAGTCAGCACGAGTTAAATTTCAGTGTTAAGAGAAAACAACTGAGACATTTTCCTTATTAAAACAAATAAGTAAAGATAATTTTTTGAGTTTTTAAAGTTTTTTTGCAGTAACTCCATATGTGACTTAACTGTAGATGTAAATCTGTGGAAACTGCAGGTCAAGCTGTTTTTGCAGTTGTAGAATGCTAGACTGCTGATGTAATAGCCTAGAAAATGTCCCAGATGAAATTCTTTTAGTGGGTTCTGAAAGAATGATGCTGTGTTTTCATTCTGAGGAGACAAAAAATGATCTTAAAACTGTGGTCCAAATTCGAGTAGAAAAAATACAGCAATCTCATTGTGCTAAAGTATTTCTAAGTTTTCCACCCCAGTAACTTTTTGTTTGTTTGTTTATACTCCTTTTAAAGGATGTCAATCCAAACAAAAAACATTGTTCAAGTGTCTACTTTGCAAGCTACAATACTGCAGAGATGATCTTTGAATAGAAGTTCAGTACAGCGCCTGTGATTTTTGTAGACAGTGGTGCTGGATTAGCAGATTGTACTGGGTCTGTCTGGGTCAGAGTTAAACATCTTCATAGCAGCCAGTGTGCAACTGCATCCTGGGCTGCACCAAAAGAAGTGTGGCCAGCAGGTCGAGGGAGGTGATTCTGCCTCTCTACCCTGCTCTTGTGAGACACCACCTGGAGTACTGTGTCCAGCTCTGGAGTCCTCAACACAGGAAGGAGATCAACCAGTTGCAGTGGGTCCAGAGTAGGACCTTGAAGGTGATCAGAGGGCTGGAACACCTCTTGTATGAGAACAGGCTGAGCGAGTTAGGGTTGTTCAACCTGGAGAAGAGAAGGGTCCAGGGACACCTTATTGTGGCCTTTCAGAATCTGAAGGGGGGCTACAAGAAAGCTGTGAAGGGACTTTCTGCAAGGGCTTGTAGTGATGAGTACTAATGTCTTCAAACTGGAAGAGGGTAGATGTAGATTAGGAGTTAGGAAGAAGTTCTTCACTGTAAGGATGGTGAGGCACTAAAACCCAGAGAAGCTGTGGATGCTCTGTCACTGAGTGTGTTCAAGCCCAGGTTGGCTGGGGCTTTGAACAATGTGGTCTAGTGGAAGACGTCCCTGTCCATGGCAGGGGGGTTGGAAACTATATGATCTTTAAGGTCTTTTCTAACCCAGATCATTCTATGATTCTAGGTATTTTGGATTTGTGACTAAGCCAGTTTTGATAACAAAACCACTGAGCAGTGGTTTGCAGAGTGTCAAGGCATTCTCCTTTTTTTGTTTTTTTTATTCTCTCTTGTCTGTCTAATTGAGTATACTGGGGGTGAGCAACAGACTGAGAGGCGATATAGCCAGGACAGCTGATCTGACTTTGCTAAAGGGATATTCTGTCCCATATAATGTCATGCTCAGCAATAAAAACTGGAGTGAGAAACAAGACTGGTGATCCCTGGTGACTGTTTTTATAGACATTGATCTGCCTGTGGGAGGTGGTGAGTGATTTCCTTTGCACCATTTGTTTCCTTCCCTCTTTTCTTCACTGATTAAACTGTTTTTATTCTGGCCTGTGGGTTTTGTTGTTTTTGTTCTTCCTATTCCCTTCATCCTGCCTGCTTGGCAGGGCAGGGGAATAAGAAAGCAGCTATGTGGGTGCTTGGCTGTTGACTGGGGTCTACCCACCACACTGTTAAACTAATTTTAAGTCAATACTACTTCACTGCAGAAGGCTGAAGTTAGTACAACTCAGCACATATCCAAGATATGTCAGTACCCAGGGTATGAGAAATTATTAGCACTGAGAACTTGCTCAGTGTGACTACTTCTGGGGTGACCAAAATCTCCCTCAAAACCTGCTGAATATAGAAAACAGTTGAAGAGAACAAATCAAAATAATAAAAAAGCCTAGTAGTCACATACGTCCACAAGAAGCAACTGACATTAAAGTGGTGGTGTTATTTCTTCTATGAGATAATGCAACTCTAAATGGAGCCAGTGGCATTTGGGAGTTCTTGTGTTTGAGAATTTATTGAAATTTCTTTGACTAAAAATCTGACTTTACTATGCTGTGTTTGAGTAACATTGAATGTACAGTCACGTTCAAAGAAGCTACAAATCCCAGAAAGATAAAGGGTAAAACTGTGATTTTTGTCATGACATTACTGTTCTAACCACAAAGATGGTTCAGCATATTGTGCCGTGCACCCATATAACATGATTTTGATGTTCCACAAGTATAATCCCTATTAAAGTTACAAATTTGCATTCTTACAGTGTAAGACATCCCTGAAGTCCTTCAGGAATGACTATTGAATTTCATTTCTCATTTAGCCAGATACACGCTCTACTTGTATTAACAAAATAGAACTTTGGTAGATCTGTGATGAACTGTGTTCACCCTTCAGGCAAACAAGCCCCTCAAAGCTCAAGAATTTTAGGTCACAAGCTGTCTGCTTGTCTTGCAAGTTTGATTCTTTCTGCAAACCTAAAAGCACTCAACAGGCTGACATGGAAGGCATTGCCTAAAGGAAATGTGAATATTTCAACAGTCAACCACTGGGAAGCTTCCACGGTAGAAAAGAAAGGTATCAAAAAATCTGTTCAGATGTGTCTTGGAAAGAAATCACTAATCCTGATATTAAAATTATCTCTAGAAGAGGAAATATGAATGAAAGCAAGTTATAGATTATTTCCTAGGCCTAGAACGTTGGTAATGAGAAGTGAGAGCAGAACAAGTGCTGAATACAAAGGGTAGGGACTAAAAACAGTGGTCCAACTCACCAGAGAGACTGAGTTGGAGGAACAACTGCAATAAAGAAAAATACTTCCAAGTTCCCTAGGCACCAAATTTTTGAGCAGGACTTTGTAAAAAAATGCTCAGAGACGTCTATTTTTAATACATGCTGGAAGAAAAGAAGAGAGGTTTAGTTAGCACTATGGAACTACTGTGTCGAGAGGTTTAGTTAGCACTATGGAACTACTGTGTCAGACCAAAATGGGCTGGAATTTTGAATTACAGAAGGATACTCATTCTGGGAGGTGAGACTTCTGATGCACAGCTCATTTGGTCATTAAAGTAATATTCCTAAGGAATATTAAATGAATGTTGTGTGAACTGGTCAGGACTGACTAAATTTAAGCATTTGTCTGCTGGCTTTGGTAATCAAAAAATGATCTGGCAGTTATGGAAAGATTTGGGTGCCTCATGTCAGTCAGGCTGGAACTTATTTGTCATAAGAACCAATACCCTTAGCATCAGCTATTTCTTACCTGAAGAGCTCACATGTAAACTATAAAAGCAACATCAGCTGATGTAGGACAGATAGACTATATTAGTGGATAGACATTTGAGAAAGATACTTTTGAAATTGCATCTCATTAGATCAGGAGGAGAAGACTTCACTGCAAACATAGAAAGAACAACTTGGGAAGACAGTGGCTGAAGTGAAGAGATGAAGAACATGATCAGCTGGAAATGGCGTTAGGTATTTGGAGTGAGAAGATGAGAGGACAAGGCTGAGGTGGAGGGAGGAGTAATTTTATTCATTTAGTGACAGAAAGGAAGGGGTGAAGATTCCTATACACAACTGAAACAAGTGACCTTATCTCACCTTGCCTACTCAGAACTTGATCAGTAATAACTGTGTCAATTGTAGCAAATCACTACTCCAATTTTTAAGAACCCCACCAAGCAGACTCCAAAATTAAACCTTCCAATCATAGGTTCTACAGCCTACATGCAGGCATTTTAATATCTACTCATGAAAGTGATTCCTTCCTGCCTCTCCCTGTCTGATTAAGTCTTCTCCTAGTTTCTCCTTGCAAGAGTTGACTGGGCCTCATCAAGCTGCAGATCATTCAGATCTAGAAACAATCCAAGACTTCCTTCAAAACCCTTCTAGCTAGAATAATAAATATGTCAACCTAAAAGCATTTGCAATTTAAAAGAAATGAAAGAGGAGATTCCTGAGCAGTATTTTAAATGCCTCTCCATGATTTCTTGCTGTACTTATGGGAATCAAAAAGACCTCCTTAGAAGCTAAGGAGAGAATAAAATACCAAAGTTCCTGTTGCAACACACAGAGGGGTAGAGATGTAGAGGTTTTTAATATTTCTTTCTTCTATGTTGTTGTTACATCTCATACTAGTCATGGAGGAAGGAGTGAACTTAAAGCTCCCCAAATACATTAAAAATTAATGCTCACCGTAGTGACTTAAAAAACTGGTGTTATTGTACTCCTAGGTGATAGTAATGAAATGATCAGAGGTGCAGAATTCCTGAAACTAGCAGATTATACCTAACACACTCAAATCTGTGTGTCTCATTGCCAGTTGGTGATTTTGATGTTAACATATTTTGCCAAACTTTCTTTTACACAGGAAATAGAAGTATGGACAGTGAAGTTGTTTTTTTCCCTTAAATTCTATGTCGATTTGTTATCCATTCAGGATTATAATAGGTGCCATGGTATAGATTTTGCATGTAACGCAAACCAGTGTAACAGACAAACTGCAGGAGGTATGCCATGTTTCCCCACAAATCATCAGCTTGGCAGAATCACTACATAAGCCAAAAGCTTTTTTTTTTTAATTGCTGCAGTTTGTATCCTGCGGCGTAAGCAATCTTCTTCCTTAAAGTTATAATAACTTCCTTCATAAAAGCCATTGTCTTCAAAGTGTTTTTTTCATCTAGACTGTAATTTTCAGAGAGTGGATAACAAAACAATTTTTCTGGTGTTTTCTTACTGCAATTAGCTATAATAAAATTTAAGTGAATTACATGTTCAGCTACTATCAGCTATCTACGTCTCTTGTTCAAATCCCAGTGATCTCGTTCCCCAGCCCATTTTATACATGTACAGGTATCCTGATAATTGCTTCCAATGATTCCGTTTTCTGTGCATCTTGCATTTCTGATTACATTTTCAATAGTCAAACTACGAAAGCTGTTATTTAACCACAGATTTAATCTCAGGAACTACTTCCAATTAAGTGAGTCATTATACTTCACATTTCAGTTGTGTAAGCAGTTAGAGCTGGGCATTAAGAACTCACTCAAATGAGCTGTGCTTTTGGGTAGGCTTTAACCTGTGACACAGTCATGTAGTATATCTTAGCTGAGTGGACAATTAGCATACTAAATTGAGCAACTTGATAATATCATTTTGCTTTATGTTATTACTAATAATACTACTTTCTGCTCAGAGATCACATGCCGCCTACATTATTAATTCTGCTTTGTGTTTTGCTGTGACTCCCACATTACAAGCTCAGTTTTTGTAGAAATATTACAGCATTTTAAAATGTCTCAGCAATAATTCTTAGATCTGAAGAAGCAACTGGAAAAAGTTATGGGGGAGAAATATAAGGGTATTCCAGAAACTGTTTATGGTGACAACAGGAGAAGGAATGCAAATCACTGCTTTCTATTCTGTAATGATCAGCTTGTTCCTCAACAAAAGTTAACACCTGTGAGCCAGAGTGAGAGCCACTGCTAGCTTGTATACTACTTAGAAATCTGTCTTGAAGTGTCTAGAGGCATAAGAAATAGAAAAAGAAAAAGGGAAATTCAAATGCTTTATAGCACGGAAATATTTTCTAGATCTTGTTGTGTCAATCAGCTGAATAGGACATGGATTTCTTGTTTTATATGAGGAAAATAAGCAGTGACATTAGCATGATCTTTTAGTACAAAATCTTCCATTGCAGAAGACTACAGGTCGGACAAGAACGGAAAATAGTAAGTTTGCTGATCTGGTGATTCATCATATGATTTTAGGCCTGCAACTAGAACAGAAACCACCACATCCTCCACTGTGACTCTTTCACCCTTACCATCTAATTGAAACCTTCTGCATCTGTAAATAAATCATAAAAATCTCCTACCCATATTATGAGATCTTGACGGCTTCCAAAACTAATTGGCCCTCTGTTGGGAAACATAAAAATAAGAATGGTAAATTTTTCCAGCAATATTTTGGTAAGCTTGTAAGTTGGCTTTGAGAGGTGGTGTAATCTCCTATTATGCATTACTCGGGAGAGTTGCAAGCAGAGACGAGATGGCTTAGAAAGGGATATTATTTGACTGGAGAAAATTATATGGGAATATTGCCAAAGTGGAGATTCAGTTATACAAAGAAGGGGGTGAAGGGGAAAAAAAAAAAAAGAATAAAACTCAAAATGCAACTGGAATACAATACTCTATTTAAGAAAACTTGGACAAAAGACTCAAACCATTAAACCTTAATTTAAACTTTCTGGGAAAATACCCAAGTTTTTATTTTTTTTTTTTTTTCATTTTGGCAAGAATGATCTCTGGCTTTCTCAAACTAAGACTGATTCCAGTCATTAGACATTAAAACTAGTATTCTTACTCTAAATAATAGGAAATTGTAAATGTCACTGTGGGTACTATAGATGTTTACAGTGGGTATGTTGCTATTGCTTCAATTGAAATTAAATTGAGACTCATCACTTAAAAGTTCAACTATAAGTCTCCCTGGAAACTTGTTCCAAATTTGCTTACCCTTTAGGTCATGTCGTATCAGGTAATACCATAATATTGGTTAAAAAAGAACAGATTGTTCAAGTGGTTGCCCTCACATGTTTCTTTCTGCATTAAACACAAGCTACAGAATATTTACTAAGGATTAGATTTTGATACTATTGAGGGTAGATTTAAAAAGGATCGTGTTCAAGGAGGTGCAGTTTTCACATAGTCTCAGTACTTGTACAGTGAAAGCATATAAGATGTGTGGATGTAGGAAGCTCTCCTCTGTATCTGTCCCACTCCTGAGGCAGGAAGAAAAGAATAGAGGTTGTGCCTTGTTTATCTTCTTCCACTCTTGAGATTGACGTTCTATTTTCCTCATTTTTAATCGTGGTGATGCTAATTACAGCTCAGCACTACTACAGATTCCCAGATATTCTTGCTTGATAATATCTTGGTTAGGATGAAAATTCTAACTAACTCTTCAGAGCTGAGTAGTGATTAGTGATAAATGTTGAAAATCCTCATATCTGCAGGTCCTAATTCTCATGGGAGATTTCAGAAAGCAATAAAATGGTGCACAGGTAGTTTGGGAGATTTTTGAAGCATGTCATGAGTCCTAATGCAACTACTGGGTATGCTGTGTAAGAGTAGTGCTCTGCTGAACTGACTGCTCACAAATAAGGAAGAAGCTTTGAGTGCCAAGAGATATTCAGATTGTACAACTCTTGAAGTGCAAGACTGGTACAATTCCCCAAGCAGGAAGAAGAGCAGGCATAGCAAGCAACTGCTGCAGAATGAGGCTGACAAATTAGTTACAAATGACAGAGAAAAAAATGGAGTACTCAATATCTCCTGTTTTTCAGCTTTCACAGTTAAGGTCAGCCTATATCTATGCCAGGAAGCAATGATGAAGTATACAGTGAACTGCTGACAGAAGAGGGCCGAGTTAGGAACCATTTGTACAGATTACAATGTCTATAGACATATGTCTATCTGCTTTTGGGGCCTTACGGACTGCATTTAAAAGTGCTAATAGGGTTGGATGATGCCACTGCAAAGCCACTCCATCATTTTTTGAAGGTTATGGAGGTCAGGGAGATTTATGGATGAGAGGCAGAGGGACTGGAACATATCATTGCCATCTACATAAAAGGCAAAAAGGAAGATTCAAGGAATCATAGACTAGCTGACAATTTAACTAGTTAATAACTGAGTGTCTGACTTCTCATGGGGTTATTTTGCTTTCTATCTGATGAATGGAAGCAAAAACAGAAGTAGCAATTCTCATTTTTTGGATAGTATAGGATAATTATGAAAAGGTATTTTTGTGCAAAACCAGCTATGGTGGAGCCAGACAAAAATGTTGACTCTGATAGTTGAAGACCTAATAGAACTAAAGATCAGACAGCAGCAAAGAGAATTTTTCTAGATGAATTCATATTAGTCAACTGCATCCTGGTTTAACTCCTAGCTTTGGTTATTTTACCCATAATAGTCTGAAATGCTGCCTTTTTAGAAATTCCCTGATCTATGTGCTTCAGAAAGAAGCTGATAAAGCCAAAATGTACTTAAATTAAAATAATGATGGTATCATACTTAAAATATCCCTTACAGTGACAAACTGACAGAAATGTTCTTCTCTTCACATGGGTTCATGAAAAGAAGATCATAGTGGTCCAATAAGATTTGTCTTTTTAATCTGAGTCAAACAGCTTTGCTAGCAAAACTTTGTAATGAAAATCAGACTTCATCATATAGAAGCATATGCTGCAGATATTACAGAAATAAAATGTGACTGAGCTGTAAATCTGATTTGAACAGTTCATTTACTTCTGCTGGGTTTCAAAAATATTTGGTCAAGCAATCCCTGTGATTTTCATATAATCTGAAAGGAAAATATGCGGCTGAAGCAGCAGCAGCCTGAACCAGTACCAAACGTGAAAGCAACTTTCTGGTCTAAATTTACTCCTTTCAGTATCTATTTGCGGAAAACACTGTGAAGTAGTTCTAAATCATTGTAGAATTTACAGCAGTTTGTATGCTTATGTGGAGGACATAAGAATACAAGAGTTTACAACATATTGTAAAGTTTCAGAAGCTGAGATTAATTGTTTCAAATTTATAATTTAAACATGAAAATTAACTAATTGATTTAATTTTACCCTCTAGACTAATTTTGTTTCTAATGTTATATCATGGTATGAGTATTAAGTAATAAATTCTATTTGTATGTTGAGTAATATATTAACAAAGGAGCCAGTTTTATAGATCTTCATTTAGTATCTTCTTACATTTTAATTTCTGGGATGTTTCAAATTTTCATTCTGAATAAGAATGTATAGATATTCTGAAATAATGGGATTCTGATTTCTGATAGGATTATTAAGTATTTTAATGAAATTTCTTGTTGGAATTAGTAGGATACCACATAGACTTAAGAACAGAAACATATTAATTTTTAATAAATAATCTGCATGGTAATAAATGTTACTGACTTCATCTGAAGGTCTGAGCAGTTAGAAATCTTTCAGAGATAATGTCATACTCTTTCCAGCCTGCTCTGCTGAGAGAACAGCTTACAGCAATGAAAGAGTAAACATATATTTTTGTCTATCCATTTGTGTGGCCATTCTCAAATTTAAACTTTGATTGTTCTTGGTTGATACCATCTCTTTTTTTTTTTTAAAGTCACAATATTAAAATATGCATAAGATCAGAAAATAATTCATTTTGGAGGGGAACTAAAGAGGCTTCCAGTACAACCTACTGTTCAGGCCTGGTCAGTTGCAGGATCAGGCCATATTTCACAGGACCATATCTAGTTGAGTATTAAAAAACATTCAGGGATGAAGACTGCACAATCTCCCTGGGCAAGTTACTCCACTATCTGACTGTACTTGTGCTGAAAAAGTTTTACCTTGTGTTCAGTCTGATCTTCTCTTTTTCCAACTTAGAAGTATTGTCTTGATTTCTTCCCACTCAGTGCTTTCAAGAACATGGCCCCATCTTCTCTCTGTAGTTTCCTTGTTGGTTCTGCGGTTGTTAGGTCCCTGTGAAGCTGTTTCGTCTCCAGACTCAGCAAACCCTGGTCCCTCAGCCTCTGCGTGCAGGGAGAATGACCCAGCCAGTTGGCTGATTGAATACTCCCTCTGGTCAGCTCCCTATTTTAACTCATATGCCTGTTATCCTAGCCCTTCCAAGGCCTGGTAAAGAAAACTTAGGTATGTGATGTGGAGAACTTAATTCACAATACTTCTAGAACTTTGCTGATCTGATGTAGAGAAAATAAGACCTTGACTGATCAAATAATAACTTTTGAGGTGCTTGACATTTCGGAGGCCTCTCTGATGTTGTGCTGCCACACAGAGTTCTGTGGCCAAAAAGTACATAAGCTGGATTCTATGGAGGCTGAAGCTGACACAGTAACCACATGACCCTTTGCTCTCTTTTATTTGAACAAAAATTCTCCCTACAGTAATATGTGTGATTGTTCCTTAAAGATAGCCAGTTTATTTCAGTTGACGACTACATACTGATTCTGCAACTTAAACAGAATTTAAGGTAATGTTGTGTCATTACACTAAGTGATTATAATTTGAAATAAAATTGTGTTACCAATTCATGTTTTGTGTGTTTGAAAATATTTATGCAGTAAGAAACAGAATATCCTCTCCATTCCCTTATGATTCCAAAGCACTGAAGTAGTTCCGTGATTACAACCCGTAATTAATGACACACAGCAGTAGGACAGTACATTAAGGAGATTTTATTGACTTCAATGATAGATAAACTAGTCAGCATTTAATGACAGAAAGTGAATGTAGCCAAACACTAAACTTGAAACATACATATTGCAAATCAATAATGTTTCAAATTAAACAATTATAGACCAATCATTCAATGATTAATAAAACATACACAACATACAATTAATTCACTGTCTAACTAATATGCAGAATATATTAATACAGTTAAATTATTATGTCCTTTACAGTTCCTGGTTGCTAACTGTGCTGTTTGTATATACAAATCTTTATAGTGTGTACAAAATGTAATTTAAATTTACTAAATGTTGTACAATTCAAGTACATAGCAACACTGCCCTCCTCACCCAGGATATGCCAGGCCAAAAAAAAAAAAAAAATCTATATTTGTTCCCTTTGTTGCAGTTAAATAATACACAATGCCTACTGTCTTATTTCTAAATTATGAATAGCTAACTTTGTCAACACATGAATGTTGAGTCTGAAACACTTCAGGAAACTGATTCTTTTCTTTTTTTTTCCCTTTCTGCACTTCAAGACTTCCTTTTCATTTCAGTGTCACTATAAATGTTTATATGACATGCAAGTAACTTCTTTCAAGTCTGGAGCTTAAATACAGCAGAGAAAGCAAACCAACTATGTTGTGCTATTTAGATATATCCAAAAATATCCATGGTATAGTGTCTTATGCTGGCAGACATCTTGGCTGGTCTTTGGCAGCTGCAAAGTGTATTCATTTTGTGATCTCCTTTCTGCAGTGCCTCTGCAAGCTTCTCAGACCTTGCCTCTTTTAAGCAAGCTCCAGCCCTTTTCTGAAAAGAGCTAATCTCTTTCCTTGTGCCATCTGCTGTTAGAGCGAAACAGTGGCCCAGAAGACATCACCATGTGTTTACAATGCCTTAAACCATATAGGAATTACACAAGACTAAGTGAACTGCTAATCTCAGTCAATCAAACACTCAGTCTCAAATTAAAGGATTCTAATTTGCCATGCCAAAATATTTAATTCACAGTTATTATTTTCCTACATTTCTCTTTGTTTGGCCATATTTTCAAGTCTATCTCAGCCGCTCTGAAAGCTGGAACCTTGGGTTAAAAACTGACTGTTAAATAGCCCTTTCACATGCCCATTCAGGGTGTTTTCATAATGGGTGTATTGCAAGTGTGCATTGTGAGACTCACAATAGAGCCATAAGGAGATAGTGCTAGTTGACTTTGCAATTTCCATTTGTCCAAGTGGAGGCCAGTGACGAGTG